>NW_017292869.1:0-379 GCF_001594075.2 Trachymyrmex cornetzi
GCTTTTACCATGTAGACTAGATGTAAAATCTTGGATATGTGGCAAAGGATATCTATCCGGGACGGTGGCTGCATTTAAAGCACGATAATCACCACACAATCTCCATGAGCTGTCTTGTTTAGGAACCATGTAGAGAGGAGCTGCCCAAGTACTGCTTGAAGGTCGACAAATGCCTTGTTCCATTAAAAACGTAAATTCGGCTTTAGCGAATTTTAATTTTTTTGGAGACAATCTTCTAGGGGAAGAAATTATCGGCTGACCTTCTGTTAAAATATGATGTTCTACTGGTTTTTAAAGGTAGTGGTCACCATAAATCTTGTAAGCTTCGGAAATTCCGCTAAAAGTCTTGTATAAATAGAATTCGGTGAAGTCGTACAAA
>NW_017292870.1:0-379 GCF_001594075.2 Trachymyrmex cornetzi
GCGGTCCAGCTGAATACTAGAAAAGAGTACGTCGCATGGGAACAACGATGCGACGAACTAATATAATTTATAGAAGAGCAGAGTCGTACCAATCTTTCGCGCCTCGCCGTTGGACACAGACAATCTGTGGTGGCGAGGATCGCGAGGTTCGGGAGTTTGAAGGATTCGGTGCGTAGAAGATTCCTGCATGTGGGCGCCGGGTACGGACTTCGATGGCGCGAGATCGAAAAACATTCGAGAGTCGTATAGTGACAGGCGCGGTGATAAACTCTAATCACATCGAGCCGGTTTTTGGAAGACGCTGGCAATGTAGTGTTAGAGCGAGTGCGAGACGCTGTAGAAAGACACGGCAGTGTAAAAGTGAACACAGCGTTCAACG
>NW_017292871.1:0-379 GCF_001594075.2 Trachymyrmex cornetzi
AATATATTCATCCAATAATCTTTTTTCTATCATGTAAATATATCACATTTGATTTTTTCATAAAACATGTGTAAAGTGTACGCGCGTAGTTGAAGACTACGTTTCTCAATACATAGCAGAGAAATTGTGTTTACACATTATTTACTCCCGACCTCTATTTGTCGAACAATCGCCCTATGCATTTACCGATTTGGTTTCAACAAGGGGAACTGGGAAACTCCTGCAAATATCTTGCCACCTCGTCTTTGGCTTATTTGGACCGGAATATTTCAGCACTTCTATGCACGAATGAGATAAAAATACGCGCTGACAGAATTAAGCTTAACTTTTCTCTTCTAAATATCTACAAAACACAATAGAATCATCATTGTTAATTCTT
>NW_017292872.1:0-379 GCF_001594075.2 Trachymyrmex cornetzi
ATGGTCCCAACCTATCCCGCGGTCAATACGGCTTCCGAGAGGGGCGGTCAACGGTGACCGCCGTTGCGCAGGTTCACGCCCTCTCGGGGCAGTTGACTGCTGATGGGAAGATGGTGTTGGCGGTGTTCCTGGACATCGCCAACGCCTTTAACAGAGCTTGCCTTGGGGCCGGGTGGTGGGGGCGCTGAAGGAACAATTCCTCTTGCCCCCCTACCTGGTTGCCATAATAGTGGACTATTTCCGGAACAGGCAGCTGGAGTTCCACACTAAAGAGGTACTCCAGCAGCGGAGGGACGTGTAATGCGGCGTTCCGCAGGGGTCCTTGCTGGGCCCCCTGCTGTGGAACATGGCGTACGACACCGTGCTTTAAGTGGCCCTG
>NW_017292873.1:0-380 GCF_001594075.2 Trachymyrmex cornetzi
TTGAATGTAGTTCAGAATCATGTTCTGAATAACATTTGTTAAATATGCAATCAATAAATGCTCCAGGCGAGCGAAAAACTGGTGATTTTTCCCATCTGTTGGAGAACTGGAGATTGATCCCGAAAACTGGAGCCTCCAGTCGAAATCTGGAGACTTGGCTACCGTGGTCCGCACGCGATCCGGCGTTGAGCAGTAGTAAGCAGGTGGGGGGGATTAGGCGGCATTTCAAAAAGGCCCGTCGGCTCGAAATAAGAAACTATTTCCGAGCACTGCTTTAGAAGATGACATAATTTTATAAATGCCTATTATTTATATAGTGCTGTAGTGTCAGTAATCGGATTGCACAGTACTATTCACAATAGCGAATTCGGTCACTTGCA
>NW_017292874.1:0-380 GCF_001594075.2 Trachymyrmex cornetzi
CATAATATCGCATAAAATTTTAAGCAATGTGTGTAATGATTTAATCCACGATTTAAAAAAAAAGTTTGCGAATAGTCAGAAATGAAGGTATATCGACATAATATCGCCAAGAAGTTATAGAAAGATGATGAATATTTCGCCTTTAAACGATATTTTTCCTTCTTCCCGAAGATACGAAGCGACAATAGTGTAATTATTATAGGATACGAAGGTATAATTATTATAGCAATGAGGGGGAGGAAATATAAGAATATAAAATTTCCATTTTTTTCATTGTTGTTTATTAAGAATCTTTCAGATTACCAGAATTATATATATAATCTCGTTTATAAGATGAATCGAGTCATTGGATTATCATAATTTGCATTAAAAAATTTTAA
>NW_017292875.1:0-380 GCF_001594075.2 Trachymyrmex cornetzi
CGTCAAATATCAATTCGAGCTTGGCTCCACATTTGACTAACACTCTCGCTTTCGTTAGAAAATTTATTCCCAAAATAATATCGTACATCATTCTCTCGACAATGTAAAACTCGTGTTCACATGTGCGTTGCTCGAAAATAAATGCTAATTTCACTTTCTTCGCTATCGCCGATCCTTTCTCGGAGAACGCTCCTCTCAAGATAAATTTTCTAATCGGTAAGATACTCATCTTCATATCGGCTCTGACTAATTTGTCATATACGGCCTTTGTCATTGTGGAAATTTGAGCTCCTGTGTCCACTAGTGCTTTAATTATCGTCTGGTCAAATTGTAATTCTACTATTGGCATCTCTGGCCTATCTATCTCTACATTCTGTTCT
>NW_017292876.1:0-380 GCF_001594075.2 Trachymyrmex cornetzi
TTTATACCCGCATATAAAGTCTTGAGGACCGGGGTTATCCAGGACGTACCTATCGAAATCGACTTTGAGACTCTGCGTTCTAGTATAGAAGTGCATCCCAGAAGCTGCAAAATAATTGACGTACCGCAGAGACTCAACCGCAGGATGGTCAGGGATGGTATTAGTGAATATGCCCCCTCTAAAACCTTGCATATTAAATTCGCAGGACAACATCTGCCAAATGAAGCAGTCTTCATTTTTAAGACCAGACACGAAGTGCGGCCATACATCCCAAGACCCAAAATCTGCTACTCATGTTATCGTGCTGGGCATATTGTTAAAGTGTGTAAGGGAGAACCTAGATGTCTAATCTGTGGCAACAAAAAACATATAGAAAATGA
>NW_017292877.1:0-380 GCF_001594075.2 Trachymyrmex cornetzi
ATAAAAAATATAAAATAGTTTCCGGAAATTTATATAAAATATTAAATAAGAAATAAGTCAGAAATGTAGTTATTTAAAATAATGAATACTACTCGCATAAATAACTCTATTAATTTTTTATTTAAATTGTATACGTTAATTTTCGTCGCTTTTACAAGTATATGAACATTTTTTAAAGGTTTTTACGTATATCTTGACATTTTTAGAAAGTATTCGTAAAGTTGTATATTTATAACAAATTATATATAAATTGTTATAACTAAACATAGTTAACAAAATGGGAAGTATGTACTTTTTCATACAAAAGTGTAAAACTCTGAAACAAAAAATTTAAAGGAAAAGTATGTTTCAATATTTTAAAGTTGATATTTTTGTTTCAG
>NW_017292878.1:0-380 GCF_001594075.2 Trachymyrmex cornetzi
ACCGCTATGCCTCCCTCCGCGCCGCACGGAGGGAGCAGCGGTGCGCGATCAAGGCGGTCAAGGTATGGGCCTGGGGGGAGCTTCTCTCCTCCCTGGATGGGGACCCGTGGGGGAGGCCGTATAAAATCGTCCTCAAACGATTGAGGGCGAGCGGCCCCCCCATCGTGGGGACCCTTGACCCCCGGTTCGCTAGGGAGGTGGCCGCGGGGCTTTTTTCTGCGAGCCCGGGCGGGGACATCTCATTGTACACCACCCCCACGTTTGAGTGGGGGGATGAGCTGGAAGTCACTGGGGAGGAGTGGTCTCAAATTGTTACAAAGCTCAGGGGGCCCGTCCGGGCACCCGGCCCGGATGGGATACCGGGAAAGGCGTGGGCCTTG
>NW_017292879.1:0-380 GCF_001594075.2 Trachymyrmex cornetzi
CGATTTTATAAAAACATTTTAACCTGTTTTTATACTTATATTAAACACATCTTTACGTCAATATGGGCATTTGTGTACGACGGTTTCATCACGCATCAGTACGCAATGAATACGTCTAATCAAATTTTCATAAGATTTTGTTAAAGAAGAATACCCATCAAAATAAACTAAGTCTTCCCTCATGGCGATATCTAAAGCCGTGCGGTGAGCTTCTAGTAAAGTATCACCTCTGATAATCACTCGTGATAATGGATATTGACACATATTGGCTTTTTCTGCTGCCGTTGTTGTCGGCAGCACCACTGTCACCGGTATATGATATTTATCTGCATAATAACAAAGAATAAATGCAAAGCTGCCCGATGAGATTGTTATGACAC
>NW_017292880.1:0-380 GCF_001594075.2 Trachymyrmex cornetzi
GGTTTCCCGGGGGTACTGTCCCTGCCCCCGGGCGATCGACCCCCGTGGCTTCGGGCCCGGGGGGCTCCAGTGAAGGGCCAGCCGTGGAGTTGCCGACGGGCTCCACGGCGGAATTAGCTACCGTCCGGAAGGAAGTGGAAGAGGATGGGGAAGCACGAGAGGGTGGTAGTGCACCACTCACTCTGGCAGAGACGGAGGGGAAGCTTGGGACGACGCCCAAGAAGAAAAGAAAGGAGCTGCGCCTGCTGCTGGAGAGGACAAACGTGGTGTCGATCACAGGGAACACTTCAGCCGCAGGACTCGTGGGAAAGATGCCGACCTCGGCGAGAGGGGAGGCGCCACTCCCAAGAAGAGGACGATCCGGGGCAATTAGATACCCA
>NW_017292881.1:0-380 GCF_001594075.2 Trachymyrmex cornetzi
TATGAGATTTTTAAATCAGATTTTCTATGTATCTTTTTTGAGAGAACAGAGTAAATTGAAATTGAAATTGGTCATGGAAACCGGGAAAAGTCAGAGGAAAATGTAAAAACGTCTGGAATTTCGAAGTTTGGTTACAATTTCCTTAATCTGCTCCTGTTCCAAATAATTGTTATAATTTTTTAAATATTTATTATATCTGATGTTTATAGTTAAATACGTTTAAAACTTGCGTACTTTATACGATTTTAATAAAATAATTTAAATTTATATTTTATTCAATATTTTTATTTGATCCCTCTTTTTCGTCATGAATGTATTCTTTTTTCAAAAACTAATTTATTTTTTGCTGGTTTGAATTTGCCCCCCAAAATTTTATTATG
>NW_017292882.1:0-381 GCF_001594075.2 Trachymyrmex cornetzi
TGGACCATGTGGTTTAGCTGCAGTATATATTTCAGATAGCAGTCATTGCAACATACATTATAGTAATTAGTTCTGGCGTGCATATAACTTATATGTAGAAGGCACGACTTTGCTATCGTTGTAAATGCGTTTGCAACGACAGCAATGTGTATTGCTATATTGACAATATACCATGTAGCTAAACTAGTGTCCAAGGTAGCCACTCCCTAATGAAAAAGACGTGTCTGAACCGTGTGAGATTAGGTAGCGCTCAGTGAGCGATGGAGCGACTTTTAATTACGCTCCACCGCTCACTAAGCGCTACCTAACTTCACACGGCTCAAGGTAAATTTTCACGAGCTGCTCTAACCGGCTATTTTAGCGACAAAAAGGATCACGTGA
>NW_017292883.1:0-381 GCF_001594075.2 Trachymyrmex cornetzi
ACGTGTGTCGCGTTATTTTTCTTTGTCTATTAAAACTTACAATAAATACGTTCTACTCTGTTTCCAAGACTCCGTCGCTGCGTTCACCCGGATCCACATCCTACTCCAGATTAACAGCTTTATTGTATCGTTACATTAACATTATAATAACATTAATTCTAACATTTACTTAAAGTTATTGTTGATATTTTGTTTCCTTATAAGCAACATATTTTAAATAAATTTTCAATAGCAATAAAATGTTTAAAAATATTGTTCTAATATACATATTATAGGTTGTCCCGTAAAGACCGATAACACTTCAAAGTAGACTTTCTAAGATCATTTTAAGAAAATCCTTATACCAAATTGTAAAGATTATAATAGTTGTTCAATTAAGCA
>NW_017292884.1:0-381 GCF_001594075.2 Trachymyrmex cornetzi
TGTCATGTACAGAAACATTTGATGAGTTTGAATTGTCCAGCAAATCTATCGGTAGAGAGCTCACCGTTCTACAAAATCATCAGATTTTATGTTATTATTAATCACATTTTGAAGTCGAAAAGATAGAAACCGAAATTTATTATGTTAGATATCCGCTTTTGCCAATAAGAAGGTTAAAATTTTAATTAAAACGAGTCGAAATGGTTAACTTCAAAAAATTAAAAAAGTTAACGAGTAGTTACCAATAAAATAACGAAATTAAGTTAAAAGTTAAGAGTATAAAATGTAACTATAGCGTTTTTCAATGGCAGAACTAGTGCGCACTCAGTGCACTTTAATGTTGTACACAAATCGTTGTAGAGATATAAGTTTAATAAAAAT
>NW_017292885.1:0-382 GCF_001594075.2 Trachymyrmex cornetzi
ATCTCCATCGGATTAGTCTCGACCCCGGATCAGTTATATTAAACAACCATATTAACGGTCTGTTGTCAGTAATGATTTTAAATTGTATACCATATAAGTATGGTCTAAAGTGTTTAACAGCCCACACGATGGCTAGTAGTTCCTTTTCGGTGGTGCTGTAATTTTGCTCGGCTCGCGTTAACTCACGACTGGCATATGCGATCGGACGATCTTGACCTACCGCGCCTTGCGATAAGACCTCCAATGGCGTAGTCTGATGCGTCCGTCGTTACTATAAATTCTTTACTGAAATCCGAATATTTTAACACTGGCGCAGTTGTTAACTTGATTTTTAGATTATCAAACGCATTTTGCTGCTCAGTGGTCCAATTGAATTTTTCAC
>NW_017292886.1:0-382 GCF_001594075.2 Trachymyrmex cornetzi
TCCTGAGACATCATCACAATGTCTCTTACACAATACAACAACCTTATGAGCACCATGCTCAATCAAAAGCGTGCCCTCGCTAAATTAAGGGCAAGTTTGGAGACGAGAAGTGACAGAATATGTCATTGCTGTAAGAAGTTCGGGCACCTGGCCCGAAATTGCAGGAATAAGGGGGAAGTAGAGAAGAAAGGGGCAAGGCCCCAAAATAAGTTTGAGATGTTGAGAAGTCGAGTCATGCAATGTGGGGAGGGAGGAAAAGCAATAAGAAGACAAGAAGTTGGAAGGAGAGTTGAGTGTTTTAAATGTGGTGGAGATGGGCATTTCAGTTGGGAATGTCCAGAACACAAGGCAGAAAAGAGAGAAAGAGGAAGAAAGGTCAGCG
>NW_017292887.1:0-382 GCF_001594075.2 Trachymyrmex cornetzi
ATAGAGGTTGCCTTCCTCGCGACCCAAGCGATTAAGCCAAGGCCCCGGCCTAGCGAAACGTGACCACTAGATTATAGAATGATCTCCGAGGGGTGATGACATCCACCGAAGCGGTGTAAACACGCACAATTCAAAGGGAAGGCGGACGTACAGTGCACTCTTAGACTCCGTCCTAGAACGGGAAGCCCCCTCACCACGACAAGGAAGCGCACCACGAGGAAGAGTAGGTAGGAACAGTTATTGTTAGCCTGCCCCGTCCTAAGACGGAGTGAACGTGCCACCTCACCCATTAAGGTATATGTTAACACCACCATCCAACCAAACCGCCTCGAAAAAAGGCGATGGAAAAACCCAGCAGCGCCTGCATGGCGTTTCTGAAGGA
>NW_017292888.1:0-382 GCF_001594075.2 Trachymyrmex cornetzi
ATAATAGAGAAATTTTCTAATTTACTGTAATGCTTGTGAAGTGATGTAATAAGGATGGAATATATGTCTGGTTAAACACACTATCTAACTGCGGTTTTGTAAGCTCTCAATTGCCCGAAATTAAATATATTGTTTTTTCATTTCTTCATTTATTTGTAATAAAAAATAAACGAAAGCTGAAGGGAAGGGAGATATAGATCGAGGAGGATTTGACTTGGAAAGAGAGGAAGATGAGGTGGATGATGAGACAGGTGGTGATGAAGGAGAGGAGAAGAGCAAGGATGGAGCAGGAAGGAGTGTGGATTGAAGGAGAATGGTGGAAATGGGACGAAGAGAGGAGTTAAGGGATGATAGGGGAAGGAAATGGGGGGAGGGGTAAAAG
>NW_017292889.1:0-382 GCF_001594075.2 Trachymyrmex cornetzi
CCTCTTTAGTCGAAGTAAAGATCCTTCTAGCTCCGATCAGTTAGTCTAAGTTCATAAGCCGTATTTACAACACCGTCTTTTGCTCGCTAGTCTGTAAGTTTGTATTATCGTTAAATAAAGTCTAATCAAGAGACAGTTGTCGAACCATTTATTTCGTATTGCGACGCTTCGGCTCGTAACAATATACATACGCATATGTGAATTGGAACAAGGTCAGCTTGAAATCAGATTCATCTCTTTCTATCACATTAAATCAGCAGTCTAGTTATAAAAGTCTATAATTTCGACATATTTACTATGCATGTGTATTTTTATGATAATGTGTTCCAACAAAATTTTCATAATACTTAAATATTCATGTATGAAAGAAATTTCAGTTTAT
>NW_017292890.1:0-382 GCF_001594075.2 Trachymyrmex cornetzi
AAAGTGCTCACCTCTTCTAAGTGTGCTTATGACCTTTTCGATTCTTAGCTTATTCGTTTGTTGCTTGTATACAAAGCCCCATGGCTTCTCATTGCCACATTCCGTGACAAATTTCCTCCAGGTTTCGTATTTTGTCCTCCTTATTGTCCTGTTATATTGACGTAGGGATTCATTGTGTTCTTGCTTACAAGCTCTAATTGTTTCAATTTCTGCTTTACTTTGATTTCTTGATCCTTTTAGTCCTTCGATCATCGTTCTTTTACGGATTACTTCCTTTTTCTGCTTCGTGAGTTCTTTCGTCCACCATGGATTTGATCTTCTAAAAACTCTTTTCTTTGGCATCGATTTTTCGCATGCCTCTAAGATAACCTGCTGTAATTGT
>NW_017292891.1:0-382 GCF_001594075.2 Trachymyrmex cornetzi
GGCCAAAATTGTCTAGTTCAAAAAGTAAAGAATACTTTCCGGAGACTATAGAATTATTTCAAACATAAATTTATTAAAATTAAACAAGATAAGAGATCGATAAATAATAATAGCAAGAAATACTAAAAAAAAGTAAAAGCAAAAAATAATAAAAAAAATTAAAAAAACAAAAAATAAAAAAATGAAAAAAGTAAAACAATAAAAAAAACAAAAAATAAAAAAAATGAAAAAAGTAAAACAATAAAAAAAATATAAAATAATCAAAAAATAAAAAAAAACGGGATGTAAAAACTAATCGGTAACCTCTACGTGGCACATTCTGGGTTGTTGGGTAAACAAGCGAATATCGAGGGTACAAGTTGCAAAATACAATAAATTTTTA
>NW_017292892.1:0-382 GCF_001594075.2 Trachymyrmex cornetzi
TATTGGTTGACGTTACACGTTAGGAGAGCATACAATGTCATTAATCCAACCCAGGTTGGTGCAAACCCGCTCGGGCCGAATACGCTATAAGACTTGTCTTTTGTAATTAATAGTGATCTTGCCTTTAGCAATTAATAAAAGACTCAGTGATTAAGTAGCAATGAATAAAAAACACTACGTACTAGAATGTTGTTACATAAATATAATAATAATAGTGTATTTTTGTTTTCAAGCATTGGATTCTAGTGGGGGACTCAAATCAGGTTTCCTTTATGGAAATAATTTTTGGCTTGGCAGTCGTAGTCAGTGCCTCGATATTATGAACAGGACTCCCTTCGAGATCGCAAAACGACACATATTAAATAACACGCGATACCGCGAT
>NW_017292893.1:0-382 GCF_001594075.2 Trachymyrmex cornetzi
AAACGGTTTTTACTAAAACGGTTTTATCAGTGCGTGTAAACGTAATCATAGTTTCGTACTTATCATGTTCGTTATGCCACTGTATCAGCATCAATATCAATATTAATGCTAAAGTAATGGCAAAACGGACATGATAAGTATATGAAACAGAGTATTTTTTAAATGTATCAAAACGAGCAGAAGTCAATTTTATTTCACCTATACATATATGTACATACATTTTGTTTCTATAATTTTATAATAATTTGAAAACAGAGACGATATTATGATTGATTCACGCATTTTCAATCGAAAAATTACGTATATATATGAAGCTTCATATATGAAGCGCAGATGGGATCACTACAACGCTGTACAGATATATGTAGGTATATGTATAGCA
>NW_017292894.1:0-382 GCF_001594075.2 Trachymyrmex cornetzi
CTCTATATTGGGTTATAACAGTTTGAGTTAATTTTCTAGTTTGTTATCAACTGCGTATCTTGGAAGCGAAATACCTTGCATTCTTACATCACAGTTTTATGTAAATCAGGCTTTGGTGCTGCGCACAATTAAAGAAATAGAGAGAAGAGAATAAGAAGTTCGACCTGTATCAGAACTATGTATTCCCACAGTACATGATTTCTGATAGGTTGAAATTCTTATTCCCTGTTCCCTTTTCCTTTGATTGTGCGCGATCCCTTTACGCGCGACTTTCCTTCGTCGAACTTGCGATTTCCTCCTCGCTCGGTCTTCGCTCGCTCGAGGAGGGAATCGGCCTCGTGGCCGAATAACGCGCGTCAGCTGGAATATTTCCAGGAGGGCT
>NW_017292895.1:0-382 GCF_001594075.2 Trachymyrmex cornetzi
AAATTGCTTGTCAATTTAATTCGCGATTACTAGAGTAGTTTTAATTGTGTTTATTTAGTCCGGCAAAATAATTCGACGCGCAGTTTGAAAAAGACTACAATATAGATATATATGCAAGAACATATATAGTATATATTAGTAATTCAAGATTGAATTATTAGCAACGAAGATCCAGCTTCGATCGTAATAGGCATTTTAAATTTATTTTTTAATAAAATAATAATAAGGTTCAATATGTATAAAACTAAATGAATATTTAAGTAAATTCTTATGACTCTCGAGTTTTCAATAGTCTATGTCAATAAGGCAAATGAGAGTTAGGCGCGGTAATCGGTGCGCAATAAAAACAGTAAAGAATTAATAATAGTAAATTCTTACATAA
>NW_017292896.1:0-382 GCF_001594075.2 Trachymyrmex cornetzi
ATCTTGACGTGGGTACAATTTGCAGACTTGTTGCATGTTTTTTAATGTTGCAACACCCACGTCAAGATCGAACGCAGGTCGAAACTGGCATTGCATCGCCGACCACGATTGTCGACTGGTTCAATTTTTGCCGAGAGGTAATTATGTTTCACTTACATTTTGTACATGACTGTTAGTACTCATAAAATATATAGTTATGTATAAAACAATATTAATATTATTTGTTCGAACAGGTTTGTGTATTTTGGACTGACAAGTATAGCCAAAAGCTTGGTGGCCCAGGATGCACAGTTCAAATCGATGAAGCAAAAATTGGAAAGCGGAAATACAACCGTGGTCGGCTCGTAAAAGGTCAATGGGTCTTCGGGGGATACGAGCAAGG
>NW_017292897.1:0-382 GCF_001594075.2 Trachymyrmex cornetzi
AAAAAAAATTTCTTTAGATAAAATCCCACTTTTAGTCTGATCCATTTTAATTACCACTATTCTTCTTCTTTTAGCACTCCCAGTTTTAGCTGGAGCTATTACAATATTATTAACTGATCGAAACTTAAACACATCCTTTTTTGATCCCTCTGGGGGAGGAGATCCAATTCTTTACCAACACTTATTTTGATTTTTTGGACACCCTGAAGTTTATATTCTTATTCTTCCAGGATTTGGTTTAATTTCTCATATTATTATAAATGAAAGAGGAAAAAAAGAAACTTTTGGATCCCTAGGTATAATTTACGCTATAATTACTATTGGATTTCTTGGATTTATTGTTTGAGCCCATCATATATTTACAATTGGTCTTGATGTAGAT
>NW_017292898.1:0-383 GCF_001594075.2 Trachymyrmex cornetzi
ATACATATAATAATTATTTGTTTAAATCCAAATTATTAAGTAAATAAATGTAAGTTTTATACACACACACAAATAATTTGCTTATTTTTCAATGATTGTTCTAACAAAAATATATATGGTTACGTATGTATATTTAATTTTCTAACTGCTATTTTTAAATCATTTTTAAGTATTGGACATCCAGCCATTTCAGAATATTGTTCGTTATTAATTTATGTGTACTTTTTTATGATAAAATACATGCAGATATATTATGAGATTATATTTAACAAATTTTGATTTTTGTCGATTTATAAATATGTATATGATATAAATATTTGCATAAATATTTGACTCATACATTATTAAATTCATGATTTTTTATTACATAAATGTTCCATAAA
>NW_017292899.1:0-383 GCF_001594075.2 Trachymyrmex cornetzi
GTACGGATGGGCGATGTGTCAGCCGTTGCCGTACGCCGAGTTTCGATGGGTCGAAGACGTTGCGAACTTTGATCGCTCCGGATTCGCCTACTGGTTATATTCTCGAGGTCGATCTTGAGTATCCGCAACATCTGCACGACCGACACACTGACCTACCTTTCAACGCGCGATAAGCTGCCCGGCAAGCGCGAGGATAAACTTCTCGCGACGCTGTACGATAAGAAGCGTTACATCATCCAATGTCGTAATCTGCAGCAATGTACTCGTCACGGGCTCCGCGTGACGAAGATACACCGGGTGCTACAATTCGCTCAATCTCGATGGCTCCGCGATTATATCGAACTGAATACACAATTTAGAACTTTAGCGAAGAACGATTTTGA
>NW_017292900.1:0-383 GCF_001594075.2 Trachymyrmex cornetzi
GTGGGAGAGACAGAGAGATGAAATTGACCATACACACATTATCATGTTTCTTGTAGCACTTTTATGTGGACCCATTACATTATGGACCAAATTCAAATCAAGATGAAGGTGATACCGACGGCATCCATGATGAAGGTAATATTTCCAGTAGCTCCAGCTTGGACGATTGGATGTCCGAATGCGGCGACATTGAAAGAACACAGTGTCTTCCATCTTAAAATTGTTGCATAAATTAGTACAATTTAATATTGGGATGAGTTATTTATACATTTATAACCCAGAAAGCACAGAATATTTATGATAAATATTTATTAATATTTAATTTTTTAAATGTTGCATAAATATTACATACATATTTTATATAAAGCTTTATTTGAAATATT
>NW_017292901.1:0-383 GCF_001594075.2 Trachymyrmex cornetzi
TTTTTTTTTTTGAAAATTTGTTAATTATCTCATCAACGTCGAGATTTATGTTTTTGTGTATATTTAGAAGAGCTAGTCCAGATAATCTCTCTTGTGCCATTGAGGCACGTAGCCAAGATTTGACTCTACGTAGAGTTGAAAATGATCTTTCAGCAGTCGCTACGCTTACTGGGAGAGTAACAAGTATTTTCAAAAAAATATTAATGTTGGGGTACAAATCTTTGTCGCAGTTTTCTAACAGGTGAACTACCGATTCTGGGATGGGGGATTTATTTTTTATTTCCCTTTTCCATTTGATCATCCAGAGTCGGTATTCGTTAACAACTGAAGATGTTTGACTACCGTCCAAAAATGGCTGGTACATCTGCACGACTTTTCGTACC
>NW_017292902.1:0-383 GCF_001594075.2 Trachymyrmex cornetzi
GTCGCCTTGGGGGTCCCTGAGTCGCGATCACACACGCATAACGATCTCGAATATAAGCCGCTTGAATTGATAGTCTCGAATCTAAGTCCACGAATATACAAATCGCGAGCTATACTTTCGATCTTTTCTCTTGCTCGACTGATGAACGAATGAATTTTCGTGTCGCTACAACCCCCTCCACGGGCCCTCGATCTTTCTCTCTATTGGCTTTCTGAAACATGGGAATCGCGGTTGACGGCGGCGGCGTTTCGGACACTGACAAGCGGATTACTGATCATACGCGCCGAGGTGTCTCTGATCTGAGCCGATCCCGTATTTTCTCGAAAGTCTCTTGCGGCATTTGTAGACGTGTATGCGTGCGTGTACGATTGATCTCGTCCGAC
>NW_017292903.1:0-383 GCF_001594075.2 Trachymyrmex cornetzi
GTGTACAGAGCGCGCGAAATTCAAAAAGTCACCTTACTTTTTGATCACACCTCGTATGTACTTTAAATAAAGCAATATCATAAGTTACTGAATGCAGTTGATCAACATTTACTTGTTAGGTTTTTTAAACTGTTGAATGAGATGTATTACAATGAGTGAGATACTTATCACGTACAATTTATGATTTGCTAAATACATTATTGAGCGTATGGTCCTTTTATCATCTTAAAATCTATCGTCTACTACAGATTTTTTCCTTTTATCAATTAATAAATTAAAGTTTTTTTATAAACAAATTATAATAACATTAGGTGTTGAACTTAATTCCTGCCGTTTTTCGTCTCCAAAATTGACTTGTTTCGAAGGGAAGATGAATGAATACC
>NW_017292904.1:0-383 GCF_001594075.2 Trachymyrmex cornetzi
CGTGGCGCCATAGGAGCTTCATCCAAAATAAAAACATTTACAAGTTTTAGTTTCTCAGCTTCTTTAGATTGCATTTTAATATTTGATGTAGAATCATTAAAAAGAGGTACAGGTAATCCGAAAACTTTATGTACTGTTCTTCCATTTGGAAGTAATGTTGCAGCAATACCAGTAAATGCCATAGTACTTACTACCTTTGCTTTACCTTTAAATAAATAATACAAAGTTGTATAAATGAAAGTTTTACCAGAACCACCTGGACCGTCGATGTAAAAACAAGTATCATTATTATTATTAGTTATTACTGCTGCTAAAATAGTATCAACAATTTCTTTTTGTTTTACATTTAATTGTTCATATTGTCGCATACCTATCGATATATC
>NW_017292905.1:0-383 GCF_001594075.2 Trachymyrmex cornetzi
TACTTAAGAGTTTTTTGGATCGCTGATCACGAATCTGGAGTCAGTTTAGCAAAATTCAATATGGCGGATCCAATATGGCGGACCAAAATTTTTTTAAATACTTTATTTGCTTTAAAAATTGGTATACAGAGATTTTTTCGGTCACCGATTACAAATCTGGAGTCAGTTTTGCAAAATTCAATATGGCAGATTGAATATGGTGGACCAAAATTTGAAAGATGTTTTATTTACCTCGAAAATCGATATATAGAGGTCTTTTTGGTTGCATCCTTATTCTCGCTCTTACCATAACCAAAGCTTGCAACATTTCAGTAACGTTACATGCCGAGTGGGTAACTTATTCCGGGAATTTCATGTCAAAGTTGTAATCATCGACCCCAAAA
>NW_017292906.1:0-383 GCF_001594075.2 Trachymyrmex cornetzi
TCTAATTTCTAACTTCCATTATTAATTTATCCCAAGAAATACATCAAATACATTTTTTAGAAGGACAAATTAATTTTTGTATATCATTAAAAATATTTTTTTTTCTTGTTTTTTATTTAATCACTAGCACCGACTTGGCTTCTAGTGATATATTTTGTTTTCAAAATTGAAGTTCGATAGCGTTAAAAAAAATTGATCAATGGTGAAGAATTAGTCTTAATTAATTTCCTTTTTTCTTTTAAACATATATTGAAATAAAAAACTTTCATTTAAAAAATAAGAATAGTTGTTTTATTTTATCGTTCTTTTTATACGTTTAAACCGGAAAAAAAATTAAACCTTTTACGTTACATAGTACATTGTAGTTATTAGACTCTTGCATG
>NW_017292907.1:0-384 GCF_001594075.2 Trachymyrmex cornetzi
ACATATAATTACCATTGTTCTGCTGTACGTTTTTTGCTATGTATAGAAAGTAGCAAACTTTTGGTTTTTATATTGAAATCACATTGTCAAGAGACAAGTTTGTAAAAAAGAAAACTGACAATTAGATATCAATTTGTTCATTCTGATGAGTTTAAGTCCGATATCTTTATTACTTTGCGAGTTACTTTGCGAGTATACGTTAGACCATCAAAAAAAAATTATAGGATGTCTATACAAATAATGAGCTCAATTTCGAATTGCTGTTATACTACACAATACATTGATAAATCCATACTTATACGTAAGAGGGGATGAACTGCGTGGGGTTGCAATTGAAGAAACTGTTAGTACTCTTTCAGTTCTTTCACAAACCATAGTGACGAT
>NW_017292908.1:0-384 GCF_001594075.2 Trachymyrmex cornetzi
GATATATGTACGTACTTGCTACTACTATTGATATATGTACATGCTTTCCTGATAATACATGCACCATAACATTATTCATAGATAATACATTTATCCTTAATTTCATTCCGTAAACAGTACAGTAATAAATTTCTTGGTCAATCCTTTCTGATTAGAAAGGAAAAGAAGAATGCTTTTTGTATGTGTGTGTGTATATAGCATCCACGCCAGTCATAAATGTTGCTAAAATGTACCAAAATAAAAATCGGGAGTCCTGTGTGAAAGTACATCGCATCGCAATGATTTATACGCTCACACGATTTCGCTTTTCAATAATGTCATTTCCGTTTTAGAGATGCATTTGTTTTAGAGCTGAATTTGTTATTAGTCGTAATGTAACAGTGG
>NW_017292909.1:0-384 GCF_001594075.2 Trachymyrmex cornetzi
TGTTTTTCTGAGAATCTCAATACGATAGAATTACCTTCCAACAATATATCTGATACGGAAACAGATAGACAGTTAGAAGATCTCAGTATAATAAATTTATCTTCAAACACAGATATAGAGACAGATATGCAGTCAGAGAACGATCCAACTATACAAGATATACATGATATTGTTTCAACACATACGCATTCAAGTGGCAAAAATACTCTAAAAGAAAGATTACGTACGTGGGCAATTGAACAAAATGTAACACAAAAATGTCTTACAGCTTTATTGCGTATTTTGAAGGACGAAGGTTATAATGAATTGCCCAGTGATTCCAGAACTCTTTTAAATACACCAAAGAATACAATTATTCGCGAGTGCGGAGGTGGACATTACTTT
>NW_017292910.1:0-384 GCF_001594075.2 Trachymyrmex cornetzi
TTTTTTTTACCAAAAATAATGAAATTTAAAGTATACATATGCCGCGGACGCACCCGGGTACCCAAGTACCCACTACAGAAAAATTCAATTTTGAATGTACTATTAATTTTTTATTAATTTATTTGATTAATGCGTGTAAAATAGGTTGCGTAATAATAGAATATATAATATAAAAATTAGTTATTATTATTATTAGTATTACAAAAAAAAACATTTATTTGTTACATTCTATGCATTTTGAGAAAGTTATTGCATGTTCATCGCAGACAGGTTGATTACATTGGGAGCAGGTCTTTCGAGTTTTCCTTCTCTTCTTAATTATTTGTTTATAACAAATATGGCAGGAACCGGTGACTTTCTTCCTTCCTGATACATCTCGTTCAA
>NW_017292911.1:0-384 GCF_001594075.2 Trachymyrmex cornetzi
CGCAAGAACCGCGACTTCTTTCGGAATAAAGTTGTCTTCGACATCGCGAAAACCTTGTATGTCAATGACTAATCCATTATATATTCGAATTTTCGCTACTCTTTTTATGTTACGAAACGTCAGCGTCGGTGTCGCGAACAAGACTGAAGCTTTTTTTCGTCATCTCACGTGGAATTGGGTTGGAAATAATGTGTAGTGAGGGAAAATATTTTTCTCACGAAAGGCATAGAGCTAATCGGAAAAGTCGACAATGACTTGATGCGAGAAATCGATTTCTAAAACGTTATCGAACTCTGCATAGACGATACAATTAATAGTCACTGAAAGAGCTTTTTCGAATCTCACTTCTAATCGTAAGCTTCCGTGTTTCACAAGATTCCAATG
>NW_017292912.1:0-384 GCF_001594075.2 Trachymyrmex cornetzi
GGAACAATATTGGGGAGAAGACGAGCAAGCGAGATTTCGTCAACAAATTTACACCAGTCAATACAGAGCGGATAGAGGAACGACGATGGCAGATTATGCGTTAGAGTATGCTAGACAGTCAAAGTTATTGATACCGCCGATGAGCGAGATGGAAATTATAAGGGCGATAAAGAGCCACTTTCACATAGATGTATCGAGAGAGATACGAGCGACCACGGTAAGCAATTTAAGCGATCTGGCGAAATTATTAACGAGTATCGACTCAGAGAGAAGTCAGAGTAGAAGAAATACGTACGATGGGAGGCGCAAGGACGCCGAGTTTACGAATAAAGCGAAGATGTTAACGGCAAGACCGGAATGGAAAGGAACGTTCGGAACCAGAAT
>NW_017292913.1:0-384 GCF_001594075.2 Trachymyrmex cornetzi
TCAGAAGTTTTTAAACCAAGATGATATTTATTACACATCTAGAAGACGTGCGTCCCTCTTTGGTAGTGGGGGAGGGGAGGGGTGAGAGTTACTTCAAACGAAATGCTAAAAGAAAATTATAATATTTGTTAACTTAATAACTTATTTTAAAGCAGGGAATTCTTGTGTTATATAGTTGAACTTTTTTTTTATAACGTTTTAACGAATAACGAGCGACGGCTGAAACCTGTTAGAGGTATATATAACTTAAAGTATATATACTCATGTAGTATAAATATATATATATATGCGTATAAACAGGGTGTAACTAAAAAAAGGTATATGGAGCATACCATGAGATACAGGACAAGAATCTAAGTAGAAAAGTCCTGAGTCATTTTTTGA
>NW_017292914.1:0-384 GCF_001594075.2 Trachymyrmex cornetzi
TAAATGACCTTCATTATCGACAATCAATCTGCAGGAGAGCGTTTATTCTTCCTGGAATACCGAGGGGATTTAAAACAGCTATAGAGAATACGAAACCAGATTCTTTTCTCTTTGGCAAGGAATTAGGTGAAAAAATCAAAGAGGCTGGGGTGATCGAGAAGGTTAGTAAATCTTCAGTCTCTGAAGATTCAACCCGAAAAAACAAAACCTTGGCCAACAAAAACATTTAAACTGGAAAACCCCGATGGGGAGGCCACATTGGAATTTCCAAGCGGGGTACAGACGTTACGATCAACAGAAACGTTATCTCGCCACCAAGAAGAGACCTTATCAGCATCACCAGCAGAGTCACCAAAGCTCGTCACGCAACAAATCATATCACAA
>NW_017292915.1:0-384 GCF_001594075.2 Trachymyrmex cornetzi
TGAAGTATGTACATTGAAAATTGTTTCTATGCTTTTATCTCGAGGGTGTTATTCTGTTTACCATTGATGCTTATTGATGTCAATAGGTTGGTATTTCCTGCGTTTAGATCAAACACTCCTTTGAAAAGACAGTACATCGCCTTACTTACATTTATGATGGTTGGTCAATATTTTCAGAATGGCATTCGTGATGTTCCAAATATATTATTTTACAATACTAATCATAATGTATTTATTAACCGCAGGCACTCGATGAAGCAGGTTTAACAACAAATAAATGGACTGGTTGGACTCCGACAATGCTACATTCGAAGAAGAGTACTGAATTACAAGTTCCGGTATACAACGATGAAGAAATTCCAGATTCGGATCTTCTATCATATG
>NW_017292916.1:0-384 GCF_001594075.2 Trachymyrmex cornetzi
TCAGGAATATTCGTGTACATTGACACTATATCAAAGGAAACTATTTTGTGTTCGTCATCCAAAGGTAAACCATTAATTTTATTAGCAAGTTCAAAACTATTTTTTATAAAACTAAATTCTTTTTTTAAACTTTTTTCAATGATATCTTTAATAAATGCAGCTAATGGAAATAAAGGGCTGTTAATACAGCTAACAATAATTCTTAACGGGTACCCATTTTTATGTATCTTTGGCAATCCATAAGTTCTCGGTATCGTCCCATCTGTAATATTTAGTCTTTTATATGTACATTGATCAATAAATTCCATGCTCTTCCACCTCATTACTAATTTATGCACTTGATTCGTCATCATTTTTGTTGGATCTTTTTTAACCATAATATAA
>NW_017292917.1:0-385 GCF_001594075.2 Trachymyrmex cornetzi
TTTATAGTACTTACTCAAAATTTTATTTCTTTAAAGAGATTTATCTCAGTGGTAAATGTTATAAATTTAGTTCCTTCATATTCAATCTCGAGAACTAAGCTCATTCGTGTTTTTGCACGAATTGAGCAAATTTTACAAAAAGAAGCATTGTTTTGCTCTGTGAAGCGAACGTTTGTGTTTAAAATAAATTTTTATAAAAGTTTTATTAATATGTAGCCAAAGATGTAACTTAAAATACATTAATCTTCATTTTGATAATTTTAGTCAAATTACCCCGGTCCCAGGGCTAGTTGAATCAGATGGAATGCATTAAAAAAATGCGTTTTTTTCATATTACCTGGTAAAAAATAGTAATATGAATACATTAAAAATAATTAAAAAGATA
>NW_017292918.1:0-385 GCF_001594075.2 Trachymyrmex cornetzi
CAGCGGAAGAACCGGGGGATCTATCATCCTCCTTCGAGCAGATCCCTAAGAAAGGGAAAAAGAGGGGGCGTAAGCCCAAGGGAACAAACTGTCCAGGTTCCCATCTCTGTCCAAGCTCTCGTCTAAGAGAATGGACTTTGAAGACGATGAGCTTGACAGAATCGATTTCTTCAAGATTACGAAGAAGGACGGCCACGGATTGAAGAAACGAAAAGGGCTCGTCGAATGCAACCTAGACGACAGGCTGACATCAGGCCAGAAGGACGCCATTGAGGAGATAACGATGTTGTTTCCTCAGATGTCCCCTAAGACGGTGATGGCTGAGACCCTGCGAGTCTTAGAAATAGCTGGGGAGGCGGAGAGAAAGACCTCGTCGATGAAGGGG
>NW_017292919.1:0-385 GCF_001594075.2 Trachymyrmex cornetzi
TAATCCTGTAAAAAGATTTTTTATTCCATTTAGTCAATTCGGAGATTTTGATCAAACTGCAATATCGATAATTGGGTCCCTCCAGCATCTCCTTAAGGGATCCGGACTTAAGAAAGTGTGCGTGACTAGTTTTATGGATCCATAAATACTCAAGCTGTAGCAAAAGAAAAATTATGTAAATACATAAATATACACATAAAATATATCCATATTTGATGTAATCTTTATATCAGCAGTTTGTGGATATAGCCGGACTCGTAGCCGGAGTCGTCATTTTTGACGCTTGGAATAAAAGTTAGCAGTCGACAAGATGATACGTAGTTGATGGCTGCGTTCAGCAGACTCAGCAGTTTTGCAACCGTTTTATGATTCGTCGCGCTGATTG
>NW_017292920.1:0-385 GCF_001594075.2 Trachymyrmex cornetzi
ATGCCGCCGCACCAAATATACCGCTTATCGTCATGCATGACCTAACAGCCTTGATACGCAACATACTCCCCCCGTTGAGAGTGTAGCGATCGACTGGCATGTTAATTACGACACTATCAATCGTATCGTTTCGCATCATTCGTATTATATTATTTCGCTTAGTATATGTTACGCATATTACATATTATATGATTTGGATAAACAAGTAATGGGAAGATAATACGCATGTTGGCCAACTGTTAATATTGCTCCATCGGTAGGGGGCACAATGATGCGGTGGATCTTTTTATTTCCCCGGACGCCGTTTTGATGGTGGCCACTCGTGCGATTCCGTCCTCGCCTGGATGCAGTTGTATGATCCGGCCTAGCGCCCACTGCATACAAG
>NW_017292921.1:0-385 GCF_001594075.2 Trachymyrmex cornetzi
CAAAGAAATAACTTCACTCTTAATTAATGTAACACGAATTTTTCATATATTTCGCACTTTTAATGACAAAATATTTATAATCTGAACTTTTTATATATACGAATGATCTAATTATTGACTTGAAAGGAAAAAATTAAGTACACTAACTCGAATTTAATCTTGAAGTAATATATGGAGTATGTAGTTTAATTGCGTCATGTACTTTCTCATAATGCTTGAATAAAATATAATAACAAAATAATAATACAAAATTACTTAAAAATTATTTATGACATTCTCTGTTATAATACTGATCATCAGGGGGTTAAACTCATATATAATAGACAGAATTTTTAAAAGTTATCTCCGCTTATCTTAGCTTTTAGCATAGCAGATTAAACCTCTC
>NW_017292922.1:0-385 GCF_001594075.2 Trachymyrmex cornetzi
CAAATTTCTGTACTTTAAAAACTCCGAGACCCGAGTCAAGGAGGACTGCACTGATTCGAGAGCAATATTCAGATCTCTGTGTGTAGAAAATAGAACCACATCATCAGCATACTGAAGAAATCGCGTGCCATGGTGCAAATGCTGGTCAATCGATCTGAGATATAAATCAAAAAGTGTCGGGCTCAGTGTGGACCCCTGAGGCGTGCCCTTCAGAGCGAAGAATGGTCCCCGGAGCTCCCCCTCGACTACGAAGCTAAGAGATCTCACACTAATTAAATTCTCTACGAACTTTCTGAATCGTGCCGGAACTCCCAGCTCCCTGAGATCGTCAATGAGAATATGTGGGTCAACGTTGTCAAATGCTCCTTCTATGTCTAGAAAGACG
>NW_017292923.1:0-385 GCF_001594075.2 Trachymyrmex cornetzi
ACTTTTTAACTTTTTAACTGAACTTTTAACTTTTTAATTTAGCACTACCCAACCCTGATAAAATGTATATATATTGCATGTGAAAGCCCTGCGCACAAAGGAAAAAATATTATAAACAGGAATATATATTGAATTAAACAAAATCAAAACATTTAAGTGCACATGGAATTTTCATTTATCAAATATTCAATATTTATTCCTCTCCTTAATATTTCTTTCATCGTGCTCTGGATCTAAGGGCGGTATTCATAGTTAGTTGTACTACATCGTCATTCCAAACAGACACACGGAATAGATAGATGTATGCGTATTGGCATGTATCTTACAAACATAATTTCTGTAGACACATACAATACAATACGTTTATGTAGTATGAACTCACTCT
>NW_017292924.1:0-386 GCF_001594075.2 Trachymyrmex cornetzi
TAGCTTATCCGTTGTGGATATACAAGTTTAATTATGCAACCCCAATGGCAAGTCAGTAGAACGTACGAAGGGTATAAAATCTGAAAAAAAAAACTACACATCCGCTAAACTTAAAATATTACCGGTGGCATACATCGTTGTTCTCGGAGAATTGTTTTTCACGGAAAGATATATCCGTTTCACGAAATTACCAATTCAAATTTCCGCAACGTCAAGCTGACGAGAACGTACGTTGCGTTATATTTTCTCCCTTTCCTCGGATACACATCTCATACGATGAGAATGAAGGATTAATTCCTAGCGTGGCTGGTACACGCGACACACTTCTTTTCTCGTTCGATTAGCTAACAAAAAAATTCAACAATGTCCCTATAAATAAAAAAAAA
>NW_017292925.1:0-386 GCF_001594075.2 Trachymyrmex cornetzi
CAGCCTGCCGCGGAAAAGGAGACGGGACCACTTCGGTCCCCCCAGACCACTCTCCTTGGAGGAAAGACCTTTGGATGAGGGGATCACATTCGTGCAGTGGCACTTGATCCCACTGGACCAGCCGGACGAGCCAGGAGCCGCTATTGTAGATCCACGACGACGACCCGTCAGCAACGCGACGACGCAGACTTGGTCACCGTGGCCACTGGAGCCTTTACCCTCGATCAAGGAACTCTGCAAGGTCCGGCCGCCCATCAGCCCATCTGCCGAAGACGCCGCAGAAGCCGAGGACACCCGGGCGGAAGCGGGTCAGACGGATCAATCCTAAATTACAGCAACAGCTGTTTGGATCCGACACGGACAGCGAATAGTACACACTTACACCC
>NW_017292926.1:0-386 GCF_001594075.2 Trachymyrmex cornetzi
GCGAAAACGTCCCGCATGGCGTCAGCGAGACGATCCGCCGCCATCTTGGACCCGGCACCTGTGACCTCCAAAAGGAGGCCACCGGCCGCCGACCTCCTTACTCTTAAGGGGGCGGTGATGCCCACATCCTCCAGGTTGATGGCGTCTCTCGCCCTCCTCATCACCTCGGCGTAGGAGCCACCCCCGCCAACGGTGATGGCGACGGCGGAGCCACTCCCTCGCTTCCTCGGAACCGCCCGGGTTACCGAGGCCGGAACGGAGGGCTTCCGAGCCGGGGCCGCAGGCCGGGGGGCGCCTTTCGACGACCCCCCCACCCGACCCCCAAGCCTACGTCTAGCCTCCCGTAACTCGTCCCAGTATACCTGAGTATTAGCGGGGAGTGCCCC
>NW_017292927.1:0-386 GCF_001594075.2 Trachymyrmex cornetzi
TTACAATACTTCATCTAACTTTGACCGTAATTGGCGCTTCTTTTTACTTGTTAGTTGATTTATTCACATATGGAAGCCTTGTTTTTAACTTATTATTATAAATTTTTTTACAATTGTAACTCGTGCTCGTTAAAAGTATTAGATTTAACGATACAATGAATGAATATTCTCTCTCTTTCTCTCACATTTGAAAGTTTTGCTTTTAAATCTCGGCAGACTTCCACGTCTTTATTGATTCTACATTTTTGTCGACCTTGTGATAAAAGTGGTATAGAGAGAAAGATAAAGAGAGAGAACTGAGAGAGAGAGAGAGAGAGAGAGAGAGAGAGAGAGAGAGAGATATGGATAAGTATTTGCATATACGCATTTGCATATGCGTCGCAAGG
>NW_017292928.1:0-386 GCF_001594075.2 Trachymyrmex cornetzi
ATTACCAAAGTTAGTAGTAAAATTGAAAACTTTGCATTCAATGAATCAGATTTCAAATAAAACGTTGACATGTGTAAGTTTTTTGTTGCTTGTGCTTATTATTCTCGTTGTAAATAGTTATTAATACTTTTGTTCTACTATAATATATACCTTATTATAAACAGTTTGACATATGTGGTATAATGTGAGAAATAAAATAGTCATTAAAATGAAATCAGAACAGGTTACAAAATAAACGATTGCAGAAATAAATGTCCATATATTCCGATGACGTCCAAGCAAATAATACATTAATTGACAGATACTTAAAGCTTTGATAAAGTACCATACCATCTGTATTAACATTTGTACTTTTAATACTTTGTTTAGTTTGCGTGATATAAGGC
>NW_017292929.1:0-386 GCF_001594075.2 Trachymyrmex cornetzi
ATGAAAACTGCGTATACCGAACAAAATAAAACAAACTTAGGAATTTCAGAAACATTTCCGGTAATACTATCGAAAAACACATATTAATTTTTTAACATTAACAGTTTTTAAAATTATTTTATTCTAAACGTATCCGTTAATTTTCAAATAGCTAATGATTATTTCGAAGCTGGTAATGATAAAGTATGTAATAATAAACATACAAATTGATAAATAAATAATTTCAAATTATTTTGAAATAACTTTTCTTAATTAAAAAATTTTATTGTAACTATTATAGGAAGAATTATCACCAAACTGTGGTTTTTATTTGCCTAAATCAAAAAAGACATACATTCAGTTAAAATTTAATATAAATCGCAATTGGAAGTTCTTGGTTCGAGATA
>NW_017292930.1:0-386 GCF_001594075.2 Trachymyrmex cornetzi
CACCGATATACGCGAATGGTACGAACGGCACGTCGTTGAGCCTATCTTGGCACCGCTCGAAGAGTTCCAGGAACGCGACAGTGGGTGGGCGCTGTCGCGAATCCTCAACTTGACCGTTAACGTGAATAAACTAAATCCCATGCGCGCGGGATGTAGTGTTGTTAGATGGGCCGGATTTCTGACGCATGCGCGTCCAATGTAACTTCAGTAACGTACCGGTTACTAGTAAATAGGAGATCATTAGTCGCGTATGTAAAATTTTTTCAAAAATGTTTAAAATTTTAATATATTTTGCATATGTAAACATATATAGAAATATATTATATAAAAATCTTTCAATGCCTATTAGAGCCGACACAGGATATAATGTGTAACAATCAATTTAT
>NW_017292931.1:0-386 GCF_001594075.2 Trachymyrmex cornetzi
CAAATTCATGTAAAAATCTGGTTAATAAAATTTCTTCTAAAATGTAATTCTTGTATCTTTAGACATTGTATGCATAGCTTGCATAAATAGAAACGTAAATTTCCTTACATGAATGGAAGAAACTTTAGAAAAAACATCGCTCAATTACGAAATTTGTGTGTGTGTGCGTGTGTGTGTGTGTGTTTATAATAAAGATATCAATAATATAATTAATTAAAGCTTGCCAGCCCGGAGCTTGGATCTTCGCTGCTTTTCCCCGCTCCAAGAACCGCATGCCACGAAAATAAATTGCTATGTTGACAGGTTATAACGGCTTAGAATACTAAATCGCGCGGCATCATCACATATAACAAAGAAATATATCTAATATAATATTGTTACGCCTT
>NW_017292932.1:0-386 GCF_001594075.2 Trachymyrmex cornetzi
TCCTCTTCTTCCCACAAATCTTTTTAAGGTCGCTATGAACGCCGCGGTGCTGAGCTCACTTGCGGCTTCTAGGTGGATAGCTCGAGTGGATAGGCAAATGAATAACGCGATGTATGATTTGTGGGTCCTTCTGCCTCGACCTTTGCTGATCAGAGTCGCAATTGGGCCAGCGAAGTCAATACCCACTATGGCAAAGGCGCGACCCGGATTGACCCTATCACGGGGCAGAGATCCCATGATCTGATGCATTGCTGGCGGTTGTGCTCGGAAACATCGTACGCATTCGCGGCATGTGCGTCTGGCTAAATCTCGTCCTCTAAGAGGCCAATATTTCTCTCTTATAGATGCTAATAGCAGCTGTTGACCAGCGTGCAACAATCGTTGAT
>NW_017292933.1:0-386 GCF_001594075.2 Trachymyrmex cornetzi
CTCTGTCATCTAGTTGTCCCGGTCGCCACTCCTTTTCACCACCAAAGGAGAAGGTATTCTCTGCTAATTGCTGGGTGTTTACTATTGATATCTCGTTGCGATCTCCAATCGGTCTGCTCTGCTCTAATTTATCGCATAAGCAAGGGAAGGTTTTGTAATAATTTCACAGTGATGGTTGCAGGAAACTTAACATGATTTATTAGTCGTAGCACATTATCTTTCTTTTACAATTGCTTCACCGAGCTTCGCCTAGGTATTTCTCATCTAACGCATACTCTGCATATCATCTCAGATTAATCTCTTTACATCTATAAATTCTGCTTCGCATATTCCTCGTCAAACGCCGCGCTGGTCTCACTTGCCTGACGCGTACGCCGCGATTAACT
>NW_017292934.1:0-386 GCF_001594075.2 Trachymyrmex cornetzi
TCTTTTTCCAACGTAATAATAATTTATGGACTTCTTTCGTGAGATTATTAATCGGATTTTTAAAAAACGCATTCAATAATAGTAGTTATTTAACCTAGGATGGCGTCGTCAAGGTCAGGTCAAGTTCAACATGAATTTTTTTAATGGAATCCCTCCTTTTTTATTACATATTCTTGTAGCTTATCTCGAAAGCTTTCCAAAATACTATAATTAAGTTCATTTTCATTGTACACATCAAGTACTTTACGAGTTATAAGGCTTGAAAGTTACAGTACTGTCGGCATTATCATTACTCAAGATGTCCGACCGACGGCTGAAACCTCTTGAATGTTGTTCAGGATCATGTCCTGAATAACATTTGTTAAGATCAAGGTCATTGGAGATTG
>NW_017292935.1:0-386 GCF_001594075.2 Trachymyrmex cornetzi
GCGAGACTCTCCTAGATTGGCCAGGATGTCTGATTTGACTGGTAACTTTACGACGTAACGTCCTTCCTCGTTACGACTTACTCCTTCCAAAAATAATTTGTTACATGCTTCTTCTTCCGAGTCTCTTGGTTTGGAAAGATGCTCCACCTCCCAGAACCTCTTTAAATTGTGATTTAACTCATCGAATTGGCTTACGTGAAAATTTACTGTGGATGTTGACCCAGCGATAACGTTTGACGTACAACCTGAGATTACCCAACCAAAGTGCGTTTTTTGAAAGATTGGTTGTGATCTTGAATGTTTAATTTGACCTGCACATAGAGTTCTCCAGAATACTTCAGCACCGATTAACATATCGATGTCTGCTGATAGGTGAAAGTTGGGAT
>NW_017292936.1:0-386 GCF_001594075.2 Trachymyrmex cornetzi
CTCGCACAGATGTTGGCATCACGTTCAGCGCCCTATTCTCCTTCCAGTAGTATATGTTCTAAGCGTTCAGCGCCCTATTCTCCTTCCAGTAGTATATGTTCTAAGAAAATTTCCCACTTTACTCCTTCCAAGTATATATGAAGAAAACAAACTCGACGTAAAATGAGGAACAGTTGATGCAAGCACATTAAGATATAAATGAACAGCATATGCGTAGTTAAATAACTTCAGTTTTTTTTATTCTTGCACGTCAGAAAGAATGTGACAACACATCTCACATGATAAGAAGTAATACGGGGGGTACTCAATCAATCCCGCGTGTTTTTACAAATAGTAGGTAGTATTTGGAAGATAATTGAATTACTGTGTCATTTCTTATCGCATAA
>NW_017292937.1:0-386 GCF_001594075.2 Trachymyrmex cornetzi
GTCCCGCCTAGTAAGCACGCAACTTACCGGGAAAAAGAACAAGAAATACTTTTTCGACCGGTAGGTATAATAAGAAAAGTAAAACATAAAAAAAACAATATGTGAAAAAATGATTTCTCTATTTACAGATGCCTACATTATTTCGGCTCGAGCCAAAAATTGCAGACGCATGAAGTGGATTGTCAAAAACTGAACGACTGCACCATCCGACTGCCGAGCGAAAACGACAGGTAGCTCCAATTTGGCAACCACTGCAAACAGGAACGAGTGCCGTTCATAGTATACGCCGACCTGGAGTGCGTCCTGCGGAAGACGAAGCCCAACAAGGAAGATGCGCCGTCGTATGCGCATCAACGACACGAAGTTCAGCATAGGATACTAGGTGC
>NW_017292938.1:0-386 GCF_001594075.2 Trachymyrmex cornetzi
ATAATTGAAATTGAAAAACGTTATCAGAAGTATAGGAACGAAAACATGTTAGGTGATTACACTGAGGATCGATTGTGAATTTTGAAATCAGATGAAAATGACAGAAGTCAATTGACTAGAATATTTATAATTTCATTGGTCAACATCTAGTGAATTTGTTTATTTTTGTAATTTTCATTTCGTTTCAAGATGCACAATTAATCCCTCGGATTTGAATGAATCCGATCAATCATATAAAAAACAAAAATTAAATGTTTAACATTTTTTTCTAATTTTAATTAAACTTCTCTATACATTGGAAAAAATATCTTTTCTTATATCTCAAAAATCCGACCTGAGCACGTATTATGGAATTGTTCGGAATGGATTCCGATCGGAATTATTCC
>NW_017292939.1:0-386 GCF_001594075.2 Trachymyrmex cornetzi
CGCGACTTTGAATGCGACATTTCATTGAATTTACGATCTGTAGACGAGACGTCTATACTTAAGGCAAAGCAAAACGTTGTAATAAGTGTCATTTTTTTAATTTTTCAGAAGAAAGGAAAAACTTATTTTCTTGAAAACTGTTACTCCAAAAATTTGACAAAAATAACTAAACATGTGAGCAATCAGTCTCTGCAAAAATTTTTAATTAAGTAATTATAATTTTATACATTATTTCAAGACGTTATAAGTATAGAAATGTCACTTGCACAATGGACTATCAATGTTTTGAAGTGCACTACTTATTTTTCTTCGCTTGTAGCAGCACTTTCCATGCCAAATATTAATATAGTGATAGAACACTGTATTTACAACCCCTTCAATATAAC
>NW_017292940.1:0-386 GCF_001594075.2 Trachymyrmex cornetzi
ATAGAGCGAGAGAGTATTCCTATCTCTTTTTAGGAGAACAATACTACTGTGCAAACTCGAGCGTATCGTATAAATATGTATACATTTTCATTATGTTTTATTATTACATTTTAAATCAAAATCGTTCATTATGTATTTACGAATAAAAGGAAAAATTGCTATTCTTTCTCCAATATACACATAGCTCACATCGTCTTATCAATTTTTTAAGATTTCGTTAATTCTAATCTATTTATTGTTGATCATTTCTCATGTCATTTTGAGCATGCGCGTCGTATATTTGGTTATTTGTTACAACGAAGGATAGAAGATACAATGCATTTACTGTTTCTTTCTATCGAACGGGAAAGGCGCATCCATGTATATAAAATGCGCTTGCTTAGCGC
>NW_017292941.1:0-386 GCF_001594075.2 Trachymyrmex cornetzi
GACCATTTGTTATAGCTTTGGCATTTAGAGTTGGTGAATCCACAGTAAGAGAAGTGGTGAAAGAAGTTTGTCTTGTTTTAATCAAGATTTTACAACCACTATATCTTTCTTCACCTACAGAAGAAGACTGGACGAAATATGCACAAGGATATTGGAAGAGATGGAACATTCCAAATTGTGTGGGTTCCATTGATGGAAAACATATTAGAATGCGCTGTCCTCCAAACTCGGGAAGTTTATACTATAACTATAAAAAATATTATAGTATAGTATTGTTAGCCGTAGCTGATCATTTATATAGATTTACATTGGTTGATATTGGAGCGTTTGGAGGTAAGTAATAAAAAATAAAACAAACTTCAATCTTATATATATATATATATATA
>NW_017292942.1:0-387 GCF_001594075.2 Trachymyrmex cornetzi
ATAATTGGCAAATTTAATATAGTTTTTCTTGGTAAAATGCGTTTCAGAGATTAACATTATGTCTATGTTATTATTATTGATGAAAGTTTCTAGTTCTAGTTTGTGTCGGAACAGTCCATTGGCATTCCAAATTGCTAATTGCAGGATCTTGGCCATTGTGATATGTTGGAGATCAGGGTAGTTAGTAAGTTCAACATAGTGCTCATTTGTTCGGTAAGGGTTTTTATCATGGTCTTTAGCTCTTGAAGATCATTGGATTGATGGTCTTGATTGGCTGGTTCGGAGTTATTTAGAGAGTGCTCTTGGTTTTGTTTGCCGATTGTCGCCTGTGCGAACGAGATTCCATCTCGGGTGCGTTTACTTGGCTGCGGCTTGTTTATTTTGTCG
>NW_017292943.1:0-387 GCF_001594075.2 Trachymyrmex cornetzi
TGAATCACTTTCAGCGATGTCTAAACTACAAAAGACATATGACTTCATCGTCGAAACTCGTCAACGTTGGAGGCAGAGCCCTCTAGTAGCGAGCGATAGGAATTAAGTTTAACACCTAATATATTGTCGGAATCTGTAATAGCCGTAACATAATCTATATATAGATTTTTAGTACTGACAGTATATGTACATCGATACACGGCCGTAGTAGTGTCTTTCCCCTTTATGTTTAATGTCATTTTAGATCAGGACGTAATATGTATTGTCAATATATGGATATTGCACATACGTCTGACTACGTGTGTAGCTACTCCATCTCTTTTTGTTACATGTAACAAATAGAGAAACAAATTTCTCATGCTGATATTCACGCAGATATATTTCCAC
>NW_017292944.1:0-387 GCF_001594075.2 Trachymyrmex cornetzi
ATATTTTCATCGATGCGAGTCGGAACTAAATTGTTAATCTCTGATTGAATTCGTTGATGTTCTGCAGTAATGTAATGGGCTGATTCCTGAACAAATTCAAACTTAATTGGTCGACAATATTTAGTGGAAGAAGGTTGTGGATTCTCCCACAAAATGTGCGAGCCATTAACTAACCTTAGGGGAACTAAAGATGATGTGACTACTGCATTATCTTTTAGTTGATTCAAGCCTCAGTGTCAACACACGAAGTGGTATCACTGAATTTTTGTTTATATTGACTTTGTCCGCTTGCTCCATCAAATCCCCATTTGTGAATTAAAGTTAATTTTACTGATTCATGTACCTCTAATTTGCATACCTTTAGTAATCTCATGATCGTTAAATTTA
>NW_017292945.1:0-387 GCF_001594075.2 Trachymyrmex cornetzi
TTAATAATACTTTGATTAAGGTATTTTAAAAACGGCAGGAATTAAGTTTAACACCTAATAAATAGAGATTTATTAAGAATGACTTGTAACATTTCTATGTAGATTAACTTAATCTCGGTTTAATTTACTCTTTATCTAATTTTTACAATTAAAAAAAGATAAAAAGCAGATTAAATGAAAATTAAAATTTATCTACATTAATAAATATCAACATTATCATCTTATATATTTCATAATTTTTTTTATACAGAAGTGAAGATATTTTCATAAATAAGTAAAGAGCCATATTCGATCAAAGCGGATCTTGGTATCTAATAATATTTTTGTGTAAATTTTAATTTCCAGTTCAAACAAACTGCGTGTCGATTATTTATCGATTTTGAAACA
>NW_017292946.1:0-387 GCF_001594075.2 Trachymyrmex cornetzi
TTTCTAATAAAATATATACATCTGAAAGTTATGTGAATAAGATTTTTTTTTGTTTAATAACATGTTCTTGTAGATTATTTATTTTAATGGTTATTATTTTTAGTTTAAATATTAAAATTTTTTTAATCTTAAAGAAGTTTACATTTCTCTTGTATAAGTACTTTAAATATTCACGTAAAATAATTCATGCGAAGTTTTATTGCGATTCACTGATTATTGTTACAAAGATATAGAACAAATAAATATTTTTTTTATTTAATGGACAACTAGAGTGTTCATGCATCGCAATGTAACTCAACATGAATAATCCTGAATACATAATGCACTTTTATTAAAAAATTGAGATTTTTATCATTCATCCCATATATTGCATTTTCATATATTTTT
>NW_017292947.1:0-387 GCF_001594075.2 Trachymyrmex cornetzi
GCAACTACTAGTTTACAAAATGATCCTGAAAATTACATAAACATTGAAGAATCTGTATTAAACGACTGTGAAAGGAATACGGAAGATACAGTAACAATTGAACCACAAATTGAACGATTGCATACAGAAATTTATAATGTAGAAAATGGATCATCGAACATATTAAAACAACAAAAAGGAAAATATATTATTAATAAAGAAAGAAATGAAACAATTCAAAACAAAAATATAACCAAAGGTAATAATAAAGGTAAGTAATATAAAAGTAATATAAAATAAATTGTTTCTTAATGTTTCATAATAATCTTTATTTAATTTATTGATACTTAGAAAACTCAATGAGTGAATTATCTCATCAAATGCTAAAGATACAGCAAAAAAAATACA
>NW_017292948.1:0-387 GCF_001594075.2 Trachymyrmex cornetzi
TTATTTACATCGGTAATGCCCCCATGGCAGCGTGTCGGTGGAACCTGATACGATATACCGCTTGTCATCGTGCGGACTAGAGCGATTTTTGTTTCTGATATCGTGTACACTTCGTGCAGTTTGGATCTTATGCATGATGTCTGCGCGTCATTTCGATTGCATCGTTCAAGCAGCATGTTAATCTTCAAACGTTATGGATTTTGCCACAACGCTGCTCTTGACACTCTTTGCCTTTTTCGCGTCTTTCTTTTCTTGTACACGTAAAGCATACATTTTCGCTCTAAGCCCTACGAATTCGGTCATAATGGCGCCGTTGTTCTCATGTTTCATAAGGCCTGGAACTTTTTTATTCGCGAGCGGAATACTGTACGCGTTATCAACTGCGTA
>NW_017292949.1:0-387 GCF_001594075.2 Trachymyrmex cornetzi
TATATGCAACGTTTATTATAATATAACTAACTCTGTGTGATAAATATAGTACCTTTTGGTCTTTCAAATAATAAAACATAAAAATAATTCTGGAATCGTGTTTCTTTTACGATATCGCAACTTGTGTGCGAGTGACCTTTCACAAACATAAATTATTAATCAAATGCTCAACTAGCGTAAATGAATAAAAAATAATAATAATAAGTTGGTGCCGCGTTCTCTAATCATTGCTGTGCGGTCTTTCCGTGGTCCTCTGGATCCATGGTTATTTGGACGATCTGATTGTCATCCTTTGTAACGTCCGGCGCGCTATACTATAGCACCCCGGCCGTCTACCAAGCGAACGCGAGCGCACAGTATAGCAAATGATATAACACGTGCCGCGAG
>NW_017292950.1:0-387 GCF_001594075.2 Trachymyrmex cornetzi
TATATGAATTATATTAACACATTAGTATTCATTTAATATAAAATATTATATTTGTATTAACATATAATTACACTAATAATAATTACTTATAATATTATAATAAGAGTGAAATTGAAACACAAAGGTTTTAATAATTATTATTAAATAATATCAATTTAAGTTATATAATAATACAATAATAAATTAATACTAATATAATAACAATTGTAATATTAAATTTAACCATGAAAAGCTTTTTGTTCTTCAATTAATTTCGGCAACCTGAAATGAAAAAAAATTGTATATTAATATTATTATTTTAAGTTTGTAAAATGATGTAATAAAATATGTATGACAAAATATATTTAAAATATTTAAGAATATATGACATCCATTTTTTAAAATAAA
>NW_017292951.1:0-387 GCF_001594075.2 Trachymyrmex cornetzi
CTCCTCGAGAGCAGACTCCGGAAGGTTTACGGAGATTCGGAAGACATCGGAAGCTACGACGTTCCGGGCGCACTCGACGTAGCGACGTAGATCAAGATTCATTGGCGTCTTTACAATCGGCGCCAATAACAGTGGTCGACGACAGAACACCAGTTGTGAGGCTGGTTCGGTGCGACCAACAGGAAAGAACGCCCCGGACAACAGTGGGCGATAAAAGGACACTCGAGAGAATACCGTTCGTGAAGTTGGTACGATGCGACCATCCGGAACAACGAACGCCCGCGAAAAGCGGAGTGGCTCTCGATGAAACACTGGCGGTATTCGGGATAACACCTGTGATATCATTGATTAGGTGTGATCAATCGCCAAGAGCATCTAAATTGACAC
>NW_017292952.1:0-387 GCF_001594075.2 Trachymyrmex cornetzi
GCTCCCACCACATTTGAAACATTCCACAGCTCTTTCCTCCACTCGTCTGACCGTCTTCCCTCCTTCCCCACATTGCATTACTCTACTTTTTAGCAACTCAAATTTATTTTGGGGGCTTGCCCCTCTTCGATCCTCTTCTCCTCGGTTCCTGCAGTTTCGGGCCAGGTGCCCGAACTTCTTACATCGGTGACACATCCTGTCACCCCTGGTTTCTAACTGTGCCCTTAATTTAGCTAGGGCTCGCTTTTGGGTGAGCATGGTGCTCATGAGGTTGTGGTATTGTGTTTGAGACATTGTGACTACGTCTCAAAAAGGTACGGAATGAATGAGAGTTAATGCTATGCTCAAAGGGCCTCTCTATCCCAACTGAGCTCCTACTGCCTTACT
>NW_017292953.1:0-387 GCF_001594075.2 Trachymyrmex cornetzi
AAAAAAATAGTTGAAAATACCCGATATTGATTTCAAGCAGACAAAATTAAAGCTACACTATTTAATAATTAATTCAACAAGTAACAAGTAAATTTTGGCTCAAAGGCACTCTAATAGGAAATTATCCTACAAATATGGAAAAAAATTTGAAATTTAGATGCGAAAACATTTTAAACAGAGTCCGAGGAATATTTCCTGAACGATTTCAATCAGGCACCGATTAGTTTTTGATACCATCAAAAGTAATACCTGCGACGCGATTGTCAGAATTGCGATCGTGGATGTGCACTTCCTCCATGGGTTTTGCATGTATCTTGAGTTACTCGACGTGCTTTGATCGCGACGGAGGATTATTCGCTCGGGTGAAAATAGAGCGCGCGAACAACA
>NW_017292954.1:0-388 GCF_001594075.2 Trachymyrmex cornetzi
AAAAAAAAAAAAATATATATTTGTGCAAGTCGGGTGCCAAGTTCACAAAGCCCATATTCAGAACTCGATCGGTCTAGCCTTTATTAACAAAACCGAGAATTTTGGATGCTCGGATGCCCGCAACTCGCTGACTCGCGTAAAGACACGCGTGTCTCACGCTGTGCGCCCACTTGGCTCGAGACACTACCGTATCTCTTGATCATAATTTTGATCTTTAACAGGCATCAAGCAATCGTGGAGCAATTATAATTTATTATTTGTCACTAAATTTTTACGTCAGGAAAAGCGTCTTTTCCATGTATGTTTTTTTTGTTTGTTCTCATAATATTCTCTTGAATGGGGTTTCTTTAAATTGTTCAATACACATTCACATATGTATCTCGTTTTC
>NW_017292955.1:0-388 GCF_001594075.2 Trachymyrmex cornetzi
AAGATTTTCGCAACTGAATATTATTCACACGATACGCCGAAATTTCAGGGTCACTCGCGATAATTCTTACTCTCCAATGTCGCGACGCGCACAATAAACACTGCTGAAAATAAGAAATTAATTCACTCACAAGTAATGTGACAAATATTACACGCAAAATATAATTATCCTGCTCTCTCTCGCTCTCAGAACCCACAAAAATTTTTTTTTTTTGCTCTTTTAATCGGGGCTCCTCACGTTGGGCGTCAAATTTGTAACCGTACTCGCGAGCAACAGCACAACTTCGCCGCGCGTTCTTCGTACTCCTTGTACGCAAAAGTATCTTCTTTCTCTCGGTAACTGAATTTTGCGACAGCCAGGCGGTTCTTCGGCCAGAATTGTAATTCTT
>NW_017292956.1:0-388 GCF_001594075.2 Trachymyrmex cornetzi
ATAGCTATTATCGACTGCTAACTTTTGACGATAAAACTTAAATATATTTCCCATAAATTTGACGTGAAACTAGAGAAATTCAGGTCATAAATTAAATAAATTACAAGCCTTTAAAAGAAGGTATCTCATAATAGGGGGATTATCCTATACTTTTATTAGAGCATAAATTAAAAAGATGCTATTATTTATTAAAATAACTTATGATCCAGATAGTATACGTCACCTTTGTCGTATAATATTCAAATGTAATTTAGAATGATCTGTAATTTCCTCACAATTTTATTATCATTTTGAAAATATGTATAAAACATCCTTAATTCTCTGCCTCTACATTTAATCAACTATAGCACCTATTCAAATTTAAATTTTTTTCTACCGTATAGTTTTA
>NW_017292957.1:0-388 GCF_001594075.2 Trachymyrmex cornetzi
AACAATTACTTATTGCTATTTGGTTCATGGCTACACCTGATTCTTACAGGTATATGAAATATATACTTCATATAATAAATACTTAGTATCAATTATATTAAATTTTGTTACGTAAATCAATAAGTCATTTTAATTTATATAGTACATTATATATTTTAGATCTATTGCTACGAAATTTGGTGTAGGAAGAGCAACAGCTTTTCGAGCATTACAACGAGTGACATACGCCCTTCATTGTGTCGCACCTCGTTTTATCAAATGGCCTAGAGATCAGGTTGCTCTAAATGTAATGGAGCGATTTCAAAGATCATGTGGCTTTCCCAATATTATTGGCGCTATTGACGGCACTCATATAAAAATCCGAGCTCCTACTGAAGATTCAAACTCT
>NW_017292958.1:0-388 GCF_001594075.2 Trachymyrmex cornetzi
ATAATTTATTAAATATATTACGACCCATCATACCTCAATTGCCCAAGAGTTCAAAAACATTTTTACAGACTACGTGTGAAAGTTATGAGATTAAGAAACTTGATGAACATGATGATGGTCTGTTTGTGTATTTTGGTTTTGACTTCACACCTTATAAAGTGTCTTAATCCTGATTTACATTCGAATAGTATACAGTTAATTATAAATGTAGATGATTTACCATTATTCAAGTCTAGTTCGACAAGTTTTTGGCCAATTTTATGTAAAATTTTTCATCAACCTGATATTTATAAGCCATTTCCAGTAGCTATATATTGTGGACTTCATAAACCATATAATGTGGAAAAATACTTCGAAAAATTTATTGAAGAAATCAACCTACTCCAAG
>NW_017292959.1:0-388 GCF_001594075.2 Trachymyrmex cornetzi
CACCAGCTACACGATTCATGGAAACGCAAATCAAAACATTTCGCGTTCGATGCACCTACATTTCTCTATTTACAGAGCAGGTACAGATTACAAAGATTTGTTTTTCATTGAGCTTAGTTTATTTCGGTTTTGCCAGTTGTGTACTTTTTTATTACTTCTCATACAATACAGATCATTCCAGTAACATTACAGTAATATTGCAATGTTCCAACAATATTATATAATAACGTTGCAGTAATGTTGCTGCAAACTTCTGTGTTGTATGGGTATCTCTATTGCATCGACTTGCAATTAAATGAAATCACCGCATCAAAAGAAAGTCGTCTAACTTGTTCTTAGCGAAAGTTAAAAATGAGAAATGTATTTTAAAATTGATATAGGAAGCAAA
>NW_017292960.1:0-388 GCF_001594075.2 Trachymyrmex cornetzi
TGGGAGAATGTCGCGATTCTAGATGAAGAGCGTTTTCTGAATAAACGTTTAATATCTGAATGCTTTCATATATTAATGCAACAAAATAGTCTAAATTTATGCTCAGATACAGAAGGTGTACATCATACTTATATACAGTTATTAAAAGACATCAAATAGTTATATATTTTCGGTTATACAGAAATTTTATTTATGTATCGATATTATCTTTTTCTTTTTATTTTCGTGATTCTTTTTATTTTTATTTTCGTGATTTGACCTAACATGTCTTTCCCATTATATTAAATGTATTAGTCATGTTTCGTTCGAGCTGCGATCAACATGCATTTTTAATTTGATACTTTTTAGTGAATATTAATTGTATTTAGTTGATCCAATGTTGAGACGA
>NW_017292961.1:0-389 GCF_001594075.2 Trachymyrmex cornetzi
TGGTCTTAATACTGTTTTACTTAATTTAGGCGCAAGTTTTAGCTCCGTGCAATTTTGAGATTGATATGAATCTAACCATTCAATGTGACTCATGTCAACAACATTACTAGGTAAATTGTATTTTTCCACAACATCTTGTGGCAAGTAAATAAATTGATTTGCCATTGCCATTTCTTTTAAATTTTTAAAAACATGAACAGGATCTGGAATCAACTGTAGCATGACCTCTGGATCGCAAGGATGTGTTATAGTATACACCATATCTGCCTTTGTAATATGAAATCCTAATTTTGTGAGCAATCCTCTATTTCCCATATCACAAACCAAAACAATTACTTTCAAACCTACATGAACACATTTTTGGAGTATTTCTAAAATAACCTCTTTAA
>NW_017292962.1:0-389 GCF_001594075.2 Trachymyrmex cornetzi
AAGAAGAAGAACGTACAATGTTTCGTCAGCAGTAATTTAGTATAAATTGTAAGAGATTTACTAGGGTTACATTCCCGTCCTTGGCGCGCTAGTTATAGATGGCGTATCTGTTAGTAATACGCATGCGTACAGCGTGGAGCGTTACTATTGGTCCCTCAGACCACTTGACAGGCGCGGATTGGCGTACTCTCGCTCGTGTGAGGTGATTGGCAGAGAGTGCCCGACAGAGCGCGTAAGAGTACTGCAGATGCAGAGAACCAGTACAGTTGAAGAATGGACTTAGAAACAACGACAAGTAAAGTCGGAATAAAAGTGTGTTAATTTCTATTAGAGTACGAGAGCCCATTTCTTGGCCCTTCCTTACGTCCTTAGCTCGTGCAGATAATCCT
>NW_017292963.1:0-389 GCF_001594075.2 Trachymyrmex cornetzi
GCCATACGTGGACCTGAAGAGAGCCATGCGAAAATTTCTACTCGGGCTATGATTCGCGAATGTAATGAATACATAAGCGTTATGTGTAGCTTCAATTTTATTTTGTCTGTGTGTGTCATGTTCTATAGTTGAAAATATACATAAGCATAGAGCATAAACAGAAAGGTTAGGAATTTTAATCGTTACATAATGTCACATACGGAAACCATACGCATACGATTTCTCTGTGTAAGGTCAAAAAATTGGTCCGGTCTCACCTTTTGTCATTATATCAGTGATATCGGACACCATATATATGGGGCATTCCACGTCAACGAGAGACCCCTCACCCCCAGAATTGGTTTAAACGAAAAGAGTTCTACTAAGGCTTAAAATTTAGGTAATTACAT
>NW_017292964.1:0-389 GCF_001594075.2 Trachymyrmex cornetzi
GTATCGTCCATCCCATTTTGTTATTAATTTTACGTCGACGTGATTGCGCACATTCTCCATGGTCTTACCGAATACCGCGTTGTTCATTAATTTGTATAAATTTTTTTCGAAATCGTTTTTCGCGCGAGTTCTAAATTGTGTATTAAGTTCAATATAATCGCGGAGCCATGGAGATTAAGCGAATTGTAGCATCCAGTGGATCTTTGTTACGCGAAGACCGTGACGAATACATTGTTGCAAGTTCGGTAGTGGATGACGTAACGCTGTTTATCGACAGCGTCGCTAGAAATTTATCCTCGCGCTTGCCGGGCAGCTTATCGCGCGTCGGCAGAAAGGCAGATCAATGTGTTGATCGTGCAGATGCTGCGGATACTCGAGATCGACTTCGA
>NW_017292965.1:0-389 GCF_001594075.2 Trachymyrmex cornetzi
ACACACACATGAATTATTTAAAATAAATATAATACAAAATAAACTGAAACATAAAAAATTAATATAAAACTATCATAAGATGCTTTAAATTATGAAATTTACCTTTCAAGTCAAAATTTTCAATTGACCTAAGTACTCGATGATTTTTCCACTTTGTGATGTCCTTGTCGGAAAGTCGCTGTATTTTTACTTGAGGCTCTAATGATATATATTTATTAGCAGAGATCTCTTGTGTTGCAGAGTTTTTGTATTGGACAGAGTCATCACCATTGTTCGCAAATTCCTCTAAAATACATTCATATTTTATACAACTATTCTGCATACATATACTGTTCTATACTATTTTCTTTGTAATTTGGATGTAAAAGTTGGAGATACTGTATCTATAT
>NW_017292966.1:0-389 GCF_001594075.2 Trachymyrmex cornetzi
CCTCTTCAACAATTGTCAAGAAGATATTCTGAACTTAACAACTTTAATATGCCTATTAAGAAAACAATAATAAAAAACAATAACGAAATTTGTTTTGAAAAAGTTCACTCAAACGGTCCTTTAATTGATGGTTATAATTTTTCTTCTGAGTATAAAATATTACGTACTAAAACATATACAATTCATTCCAATAGTGCAAGTAATAATTGTATTTCACTTGAAAATGGAACTGTAGTGTCTGTTTTAAATTTAGTTAAACGTAGCGACAATTCAAAATTCATAATTGGTAAAAAGCTTAAAGTAGTAAAAGATTTGTATTCTGATCCTGTCTATCCTTGCGCATCAAAAGAATTGGGTGTGCAAGTTATGCGAGAAGACATTGCTGTATG
>NW_017292967.1:0-389 GCF_001594075.2 Trachymyrmex cornetzi
CACTGAAGGAGCAGCTAATCACCAAGATCGGCAACTCAAGAGACACCGCGTTAAAACGTTTGCAGGGCATTGAAAGGCGCTTTCAACGCACTCCCAATTTGAAAGCACAGTATGTAGAATTCATGAATGAATACGCGTCACTGGGCCATATGAAAATCGCAGACATCAAATCAAGCGAAGATTCAACAGCCTTTTATCTACCACACCATTGCGTTTTCAAGAACGCAGATGGAAATTCAAAAATACGCGTGGTGTTCGACGCGTCGTGCAAGAGCAGCACAGGCGTTTCGCTCAACGACGCGCTCGCGGTAGGGCCTGTCGTACAACAGGACTTGATGTCGATCCTGTTACGATTTCGTACGCATCGATACGCTATTTCGGCTGATATA
>NW_017292968.1:0-390 GCF_001594075.2 Trachymyrmex cornetzi
CCGCATGTCAACAAGTAGTTATATTACGATTGAATTGACGCTACGCAGTTTGAAAAAATAATTAGAATTTTTTAATTTTTTTTCTTTTTATTTGGCTTTCAAGAAAATAGAAAAAATTAACGTAACTATTAATACTAGTTTGTGCGATAATGATATGTTCTCTGAGTATAACCGTAAAAGTAGATGTCAGTCGGACTAATAGTCTTTTTGGAATCGTGATTACCATATTCGAAGCACGTTTTCGGGAAAAACGCGAATAAAGTTCTGAAACATTTTAGTACAAGTACCGCTCCGTTTTCAGTTAGAAGCGACAGTGACATTCAGAAGGGAACGAAACTATGCTGTGTTAGATAGAAACGTTCTACAATGGTTTCGAAAGGTTGAATATAA
>NW_017292969.1:0-390 GCF_001594075.2 Trachymyrmex cornetzi
ACACTTATGAAGCTTGAAACTTGTTTATTCAACAAACGCGCTTACATGTTTCGGTTAATTTTTTAGCCTTCCTCAGAGCAAACACAAACTAACATATATAAACTGAAAGTTATTCTGTCATGGTAAACTCCCCTACATCGAGAATTTAAATGCCAGAATTAAATAAAAAGAAAGAAAAGAAAAATGAAGGGAAATATTAAAAATGCCGAATTAAAGAATATAGAAACTAATTTATCAAAAAAGTTCAAGACTATTCATGGTAATGTTTGCGATACGGTGCTTTGTAATCGTGGTGAGGGTCCTTATTTTCGGGATAATTAATTATATATATAAAATGTAATAAGGCTCTACGATAATAAATAAATTAGTTAAAAGTAAAAAGGGCAAAGA
>NW_017292970.1:0-390 GCF_001594075.2 Trachymyrmex cornetzi
GGTTATAAGTAAGGTGTAAAGACGGAAGATAGCCGTTTGAGACGGGGGAAAGACTCGGGTATAGTGACGGGGAATCAGGTGTTTCAAAGGGTTCATCGGGAAGTGAGAGGAGGTTCGACACTGGTGGATATGAAATTGGTATTGGAGGGGAAGGAGGAGGAACAAAGAGAGATGGTGGCGATGGTTCAGCGACGGTATGGTTTCCGATCGGCGAAGCTATGGTGATGCGATTTGGAGAATCACGAGCCTCCGGGAAATTGATCCTATTTCGTAACGTTCTGCGGGTCGTCCGGGCATATACGAGGTGTGATCAAAAAGTAAGGTGACGTTTCATTTTTATAAAAAAATATTCATTTATTCATCCAAAATTATGTTATCCCCTTCAAAATA
>NW_017292971.1:0-390 GCF_001594075.2 Trachymyrmex cornetzi
TTACTCGGAGGTTTTCGAGGTCGCTGATTACGAAAATGATGTCAGATTTTCAAAATTCAAAATAGCGGATCCAATATGGCGGACGAAAAAACTAAAAATTAATGGAATTTTCATGAAACTTGTTATTCGGGGGTTTTAGAGGTCGCTGATTACGAAAATGATGTCATATTTTCATAATTCAAAATGGCGGATCCAATATGGAGGATGAAAAAATTAAAAATCAATGAAATTGTATCCAGTAAAATAATTAAATTCGTGACTCAAAACACATAGAGATAAGCGAAGAAATGTTGGAAGAATCTCGTTTAAGGAGGGTCGATACCGTAGTATCAGTTCATCGAAAAATATTTTTTATATTGCGTTTATGATATAAAATATCACTTTTAACGA
>NW_017292972.1:0-390 GCF_001594075.2 Trachymyrmex cornetzi
AAAAAATTTTATTGTATATTTGATGGGATTACAAAGGTGTTATATACTACGAGCTATTAAAACCGGGTGAAACAATTACTGCTCAACGTTATCAAGACCAACTGATGCGTCTGAGTGACGCCATTGAGCAAAAAAACGAGGAAGTAACCACTAGCTGAAATGTTGTTACTGATTACATAATTTCATTTGATTTTATATAATACGATTTCAAATAATTTCATCTGATTATAAACGATTTCATCTAATTGCAAATGATTTCATCTGATTATAAACGATTTCATCTAATTGCAAACAATTTCATCTGATTGCACAATGATCTGATCTAATTATAAATATCATTTGATTACACAATGATTTCTCATGATTGCATATGTAATTATAACATTTTTA
>NW_017292973.1:0-390 GCF_001594075.2 Trachymyrmex cornetzi
TTCATATACCTATATAAAATAATAAAATAAATCTGAAGAAATTTAAAAAACAATAAAAATAATGAAGATAATATAAACAATAAAAAATAAAAACAATGTGAAAAATAAAAAAATATAAAATATAAAATATATAAAAAAATAAAAATATATAAAAGTAAAAAGAAGTGTAATGTAGACTGCCTCCATGTGGTGCACTCTGGGAAACAAAAAAATTGTGTAAAATTGCTATTTTTATGGCTAAATGGCCTAAACTCTACAAACAAAAAACAAAATGCAGGATCTTCTTTCTGCTTAGTTAACAATTTTTTTATTTAATTTAAATTTGAGATTCTTTTACAAATGTTTAAAATTTCAAAATTAATATTGTAAACAATATTTTTTAAATTAAAT
>NW_017292974.1:0-390 GCF_001594075.2 Trachymyrmex cornetzi
AATAAATCAATATTTTGTAGATAATCTCTTATCGCCACACTTGCCTTCAATCGCCGACCAAACGGAAAGAAATACCAGTCCAAGAACCTCTCCAAAAATCATACTCACTCCTAAATCTCTTCGCCTTCATACCCAAAAGAGGACTATCTTAGCTCTGCGAAGTAAGGTGAACCGTTTAAAACGAACATCTAACATAATGTCAGAATTGCGTAAGAAAGGTAAAATCAGGGAATTAATAGATGATGCTTCTTCTCTTTTATCAAAGCCAGCCAAAATATTGTTTTCGTCCCAATTATTGCTCAATAAAAGTTCTAAAAATAATAGACGGTACTCCGACGAATTGAAAAACATAGCTTTGTCTATATATTTCCAATCGCCGAAAACCTATCG
>NW_017292975.1:0-390 GCF_001594075.2 Trachymyrmex cornetzi
AGATTCAGAATGTTCGCAAATAACGAATTCGAGAAGAATCTTTACAAATTGATGAATAACGCGATATTCGGGAAAACAATGGAGAATGTACGCGAACGTTGACGTTCGACTCGTAACGCGTTGGGACGGGAGATACGGCGCGAAAGTGATGATATCGAAACCGAATTTTTACAGTAGAAGCGTATTTTCTGAAGATTTAGTCGCTGTAGAATTGCGTAAACTCGAGGTACAATTGGACAAACCGATATACGTTGGTATGTGCATTCTCGAAATATCTAAAATACGTCTATATGAATTTTATTATAAATATATAATGCCGTTGTATCCTAACAAGTGTAAGATCCTTTACACGGATACCGATAGTTTGATATATCTTTTGGAATGTGAGAA
>NW_017292976.1:0-390 GCF_001594075.2 Trachymyrmex cornetzi
GTGCAATTACTAAAACTATTAGTCAACAAGTTAAAGATTAAAATTGTATAAATAAAAATTGTATCAAAAATTTAAAGATGTATAAATATATAAAAAAAATTACTAATCAGAATGTTAAAAATTAAGATTTATAAATTCATATAATGTGACTGCTGTGACACTAACATATCAGTCTGATACTTACTGATATATTACAACGTATAAAACATGATCTTAGCGTTGCAAAGTCATAATTTGTTTATTATAGATATATACGCTTTGTTAAGTCCATCCGTATCTGTTTGTGTTGATGAAATTGAGGCTGTTTTTCTGTTTTTTAATATTTAACATTTCCGAGATTAGACGCGCGTTTGTTATAATAACGTATAATATCCAAAGGGAGTTGAAACG
>NW_017292977.1:0-390 GCF_001594075.2 Trachymyrmex cornetzi
TGATATTTGTTTAAAGCGAGAAAGAGAGTTCTAGAACAGTCTAGTACAGGAACAGAAAACAGATCACAGAATTGGATTAAATTGCCAATACGATTATCGATGCAAGATCGATGTGAACACTAATTATAAAGGCCTAATGTCTACTGTACATTAGAAGCTCCGCACAATAAAAGGAACAGAGCTCCAATATATATATTCTCGAAAAGTATTGCATACAAAAACCTAAGGAGATGTTATAATATATATAACGCATACTATGGTATTTCCCTAGTTTTTTGTATGCGATACTTTTCAAGAATTTTAATCTATCAGAAACTGTGTATTCACATTTGTGTCCACAATACATGATTTTCTGATAGGTTAAAATTCTTATTCTCTATTCTCTGTTCC
>NW_017292978.1:0-390 GCF_001594075.2 Trachymyrmex cornetzi
ATTAAATAAGAAATAATTCTTATTTAAAGAAAATTCTTATTAAGAATTCTCGTAACACTTACTACAGCCGCGGCACAGATTCTTGCATAACGCATAATGCATAGTGTATAAGGGAATCAACCAATCAAAATTCTTCTTTTCCGTGGAATGGGAGGAAAAGGAAGATTTTGATTAATTTTTTTTTCGAAATTGAACAAGAATCTCAAAAATTTAGAATAATCATAAATTTATATTTATTTTATTATAAATATTTTTACAACTTATTTTAATAGATGACGTAAATGTGGAGTAGGATAAAAACAATAATGATGATGTAATTTTCAAGATTGAAGTATGTACATTGAAAATTGTTTCTATGCTTTTATCTCGAGGGTGTTATTCTGTTTACCA
>NW_017292979.1:0-390 GCF_001594075.2 Trachymyrmex cornetzi
ATAATTCTATTAACCTCTAATATTATTGAAATAATTATCGAGTTCTCTCAGATATCAGGATTTTTGCCCAAAATATCAATTTAAGACTTGTAATCGATTCTAATGACTTGTGTGTGTCTGAAATAATGTGTAATAATTCTACAATGACTCGACTTTGTTGAATTAATTCCAAAATTGACTTTTCTCCTGTAAATAATTCTGAAAAACTCTAAAACTTAAGAAAAATTCGCAAATTAAGCTTTTGACTGCGCGTATCTTGTCTAACGCTTCTTAATATTAACTTTGACCAATCGGATTGCTTTTAACAGCCTCCTTCGTAACTTTTTTTTGGTAATACAAATTAATTATTGGCTTTTCGCCCTTGACTCTATTTTCACCACATTATGGTAT
>NW_017292980.1:0-391 GCF_001594075.2 Trachymyrmex cornetzi
AATTACTTTAAACTCAAGTAACTTCTTAGAATTAAATACATTATCTCCGAATTTCGTGCTCATGTCCGAGCACTGGTGACAGCTGCCTATTCTAACAACAGAAAAATGCGTCAAAACACCGCGTTAAAGCCAAGGCTTCGCCCCGCGCGCCCCGCTTCGCGCTCGCGTTCCCTAAGAGTTACGCCGCGTCTCGTAACTGCGACAGTCTCGCGCTCAGGACGTAACACTCATCTTTTCAGAATAGTTTATTCAGAATAGTTTTGAACAAGTAAATAAATTGAATGGTATGTCTTTAAGTTCTGAATATAAAATTTTATCTTTTGATATTGAAGCCATGTATACTAATATTCCGGAAGATTCAGTATTAAAAAGTATTAAGAATAGATGGCAT
>NW_017292981.1:0-391 GCF_001594075.2 Trachymyrmex cornetzi
CTAAGGAAACCAGTTCTACTGAAAAATCTACAACCGAAAGTACGACGAAAAAAGTAGAAGAAATTCCACAACAAAATCAGACAATAATGCAATGTTAAGTTGCGCCCCTGCATTCTTGTTAATAATAAGCAGTATTGTAATATCGTGTAAATTTTAAAAATATTTAAGAGAGAGAGCCGATACAATAGAATGTTAGATAAAAGCTTATTCATTCTAGATACATTTTTAATGATAGAATGTTTTATGTGTATAGATCCATAGATATATTTATTTTTTAAATTATCTTATTCTCGTTCACTTTGAACGTTTAAAAAAACTATGTATGAAACAGAAAATCCATGTTAGTCATAGAAATCCGTAAACGGACACGCGGAATAATGCACAGAAAAAA
>NW_017292982.1:0-391 GCF_001594075.2 Trachymyrmex cornetzi
CCGGGCAAAACAAAAGGGTATGGACCGCTGTGTCACTCGTCGCCCTGCAAAACACACATATCGGGGTGTCTCTTCGGCCTATTCTATACAAATAGGCCTCGAAGACCCCGTGTCCCGTCAACATTTGTGTCACGCGGTACGTGAGTGCCCCGTGCGCCCTCCTGATCCATGCTTCTACATCTTCCCCAATGGCCCCGCGCACGGCCGCGCCTGGTCCATCTGGGGGTAGCTCCTCGAGACGCCTTTGCCATCGCGATATCGCCCGACGTCGCTCGGCCTCCAACAACATCGCTCCCACATGCGGGGTAATTTCGCCATCCCGGGCGATTATATCTCGTTTACGTAAATACGCCCGTCTAATACGATCTGCCGCCAGATCGAACGGGATCAT
>NW_017292983.1:0-391 GCF_001594075.2 Trachymyrmex cornetzi
TCATTCTCTCTCCCATTACACCATTGAATGGAAAGAGATAGAAATGGCCGTCTGCCACTGTCCTTCTCTCTCATCCCTATCGACCATTTTCACACACGGATCGCGCAGTCCATTCTTTACGTCTTTGGTGAGAAATGACAATGAAATCGATGTCGATTTGATGATTTCGACATCGATTTCATTGTCATTTCTCACTGGCGTACATCTGAGACAGCAATGCGAGGTTATATAAGAATGTAAATATGTGAAAAAACTCCAGTTTATGAATGGAGAAAAACAATAAAATCATCCTGTACAGAATAGAGTATCGAATAGAGAAAATAGAGGATATAGCGGGAAGCACAGATTCTTGCATAACGCATAACACATGAGGCATAAGAAATTGAACCAA
>NW_017292984.1:0-391 GCF_001594075.2 Trachymyrmex cornetzi
TTGTTTTATATTTACAGAGCCTTATTATTTATTATATTTTTAAATATATAATTTTAGCAACTTACATCCAACATTGGCTCAGTCCTTACATTTTAATTGAATAATTTTACATATTGGAGCTATTGTGTTTTATTAATTAACTTATGTTTTTTTGTAAAATATATGTGCTCTTATATTATATGTTTTCATGAAAAGTATAATGTTTGGTCAGATATTGATTCAAGGCACTCGAGAAGATCCGAATCCAATACTGATGTTTTAAAAAATATTGAGGACATACTGAACGAACCCATAAATGTCAACATACCTACTAATGATATTGACAATGATCAGTACGCTGCGTTCGGAGTAGTGATCGCTGCCAAGCTAAGAGCTCTCAGCGAGGATGCTA
>NW_017292985.1:0-391 GCF_001594075.2 Trachymyrmex cornetzi
AAGAGATAAAAGGGAAAAAAGGGGCGACGTTCACTTACTGGTTGATCAGGTCTGCTGAGTCTGACGAGGCTTCGGAAACTTCGTGGTCGGCTAGTAGTTGAGACCTCGGGGCTTCGAGTCACTGCTTCTAATACTTATTTCAATTAATAATAATGTAGTCACCCCAGACTCGGACTCGATCTGTTTTATATGAGCTGGGTAGCTTCTCTCGACCAACTTTGAGAACTATACTGTGATGGCCTCAGCAAGAAGACGGTAGCAAAGGCAAAAGAAGACTAAAAAGTCGAGAGCAAAAAGACAAGACTAAAAAGAGTAAGAAAAGACTAAGAAAAAGACGCTCAGGACCGCGGAACCGTGGTTTATATAGCGGTTTTTCCTAATTAGTGGGGTT
>NW_017292986.1:0-391 GCF_001594075.2 Trachymyrmex cornetzi
AGAAACCGCGTGCTGTGACCAAAAGTTCAAATATCTACCCGAAAAGGTTGACTTGTGGTACCAATCAAACTCTATCAATTCATTATCCCTAATCACTGTAACATCCAAAAAATTTAACCTATTATCCCCCACCTCCATAGTAAACTAAAGCCTAGGATGATGAGAATTAAAGACGTCAAGAATAGAACTAACCGAAGAAACAGGCGCTGCCATGATTGTATCATCAACATACCTATAGTAAAGGGGTAACGGAAACTGAATCAAAGACACAGCTTTACTCTCCAATTTACGCATAACTAAATCTGCGATGACGGGAGACAACGGGGACCCCATGGGAGTACCATAATTCTATTTATAAATAACACTATCAAACACAAAGAAAGTAGAATCT
>NW_017292987.1:0-391 GCF_001594075.2 Trachymyrmex cornetzi
TTTATATTTTTTCATAGAGATGCTTAAGTTAATTTTATAAAATGTAAGAAAATCGCAAACGTTCCCGAATTTATGAATGGTAGTGTACATAATTTATGAATAGATATAAATTATATATATAGAAATATATTATTTCTGTGGAAATTATTTGTATTTTATAAATATTCTTACAGGTATTAAAATAATTGACGGTAATATTTTACGTAATATGTTTACTGAAATATGTGAATATTATATGAAAAAATAATACATTGTTCAATATTTTCGATACTTCCTATATTAATTTTTTCAATATTTTCCAATTTTATTATTCGATATTTTTAATAGTTAATTTAATACATAAATCATTAAAATGTGTGAGAAACTTCTAAGTAAACGACACTTGCATCGA
>NW_017292988.1:0-391 GCF_001594075.2 Trachymyrmex cornetzi
TTGTGCTATATAAGCTCTACACCGTCGCCGACAAATCAGAAACGTACGTACAGGTGAAAATAATTTGAACTTCAATAAATATTAAAAAATGTGGATGTCATATCTATCGGTATTAGTTCTTGCTATAATTTTCGTTATGGCGATCATGGATGCACCCGATGCGGAAGCAAAAGCTCAACTTCCTTCTTTTGAATCGCCCTCTTTATCTACGTCCACTGAATTGATGGTCAATGCGGTAAGCAATTTTTGTAGTTAAACTTCTATAGTGTTATAGTTAAAATGCGTTTTTCCGATTTAGCAAAATATGGAAAATTTTCTCTGTCTCTTTATCTCATATTTTTTAAAATTATTAATCGGAAATATCTTGCGTATATGCTTTAATTATAATATA
>NW_017292989.1:0-391 GCF_001594075.2 Trachymyrmex cornetzi
GATTCCGCGGCTCTACACGGCGGCCATTACGCCGGTCTATTTTCACGATGCGAGCTTGCTTACATGCGATCCACCCGACAACGTACCCCGATCGGCAGCTTTACACGCGCAACGTCTCACCTTCGACGTCCTGGTCCTCGCGTGTCCTCCCGACATTCTATTTCCCGCAGCTCTCGGCAGTCCGGCTCTCCGGGTCGCATTACCCGTCGGCAGCGGCCTCGTACTTCCTTTACAAATCTCACGGCTCGCTCGTCCACGAAAAGAGTGAGTCCCGGGAGCTCCCGGCAGATTCTCGCAGGCTGCTTAGCTTCCCCCCTCCTTCGGAGGGAGTCACGCTGATTGGCTTTCGCGTGTCACGATATCCGCGCGTGCTGTGCAGGCCCGCGCGGCC
>NW_017292990.1:0-391 GCF_001594075.2 Trachymyrmex cornetzi
TATTGTTAATAATAATAATAATTAAATATTAATTCAATAATTAAATCTCCGTTTTCCAAACGATATGGAACATGACGTCCCACAATTGGATCAACGAGAAATGCTACGGTAGTTTCGTTTTGTTCCATCTTTCGTTCACTTTCACCCACATTACTTCCCGCTAAAATAGTGAGATGGATTTACTCTGTTAACCTCCGAAAATTCAGAGGTTGAAAAAGTTACTCTAGAGCAGGCCTTTGCTCCAACACTTTGCTCGTGAGTCGAAAACGCTTCCCCTACTCCGTCATCTCAGTAGAGCGAGACGGAGCGAAAATAACAAAGGATAGGTGCCAAGGCTCCGCCTGAATTCAGATCTGTCCGAGATTCATAGAATAAAGATTCATAAAATGTA
>NW_017292991.1:0-391 GCF_001594075.2 Trachymyrmex cornetzi
ACGCTTCCATCTCACCAATATAGTCCTTAATTCTTGAGTTAATTTTTTTGTCGGGTCATTGTTAACAGTGACGTATGTATTTGAATCAGAAAGCAAATCTTCCATGTTCTTAATGTAATTGACATTATCTAGAATAACTGTCACGTTCCCTTTGTCGGCATTGGTAATAAGCAAATTGGTATGCTCTCTGACAAATTTCTTGGTAGTATTGAGCCAACTGCAAATACGTTTTTCATGAACATTGAGAGGAGGAAAATTATTCTGGAATCTATTCAGAACCGGAACTGAATTATTTCTGACACAAGTAATAATATTCTTAGGTCTACCAACTATATTATTTTCTATTTGTTTAATAAATTCAACAAGGGTTTTCTCTTTGTTAGAATTGTTA
>NW_017292992.1:0-391 GCF_001594075.2 Trachymyrmex cornetzi
CCACCACTTACCGCTAAAGCCATCTATAGGAAAACGGCGGGAGCAAATTTGTACAATAATAACAATATATTATAAAAAAATGTGGTTATGTTCCTTTTATATAGTATATGTGTGTGTTATATAGTATGTGTGTAGAATATATATGCATATAAATCATATAATATAACAAAAATTACACATATAAGTACAAAAATACGTAAATCGCGTAGTACCATATGTGTAAGTTAAAAGTGATACTACATACTACTACTGTATTAAAATATTTATTAAGATATTTATTAACTTTTTTAAGATAAATGATCGTAGTATATCAAAGTCAGACTGACCTTTACTTTAAGTTAATTACATAAGTTCTGTTTTCATTTGTTGTATATGTATCGTTATAATTGAA
>NW_017292993.1:0-391 GCF_001594075.2 Trachymyrmex cornetzi
CGCATTATCTTCTAGAACGTATATCTGAGATAATTTGAAGTCGAAAATCCTACAAAAATGTCTCGACGGGCTATAATACTTTTTAAATTAATAAAGTAAAATTAATAAATAAAATTATATTGGTGGCATCCTCTCTCTCATCATAATTATATTAAATATAATAAAGGGCATGTAAGAGTACATTACAAATTTTATGTTGAGAAAAATAGAGTACATTACATAATAAAAATCATTATATTCTAATCGATTAAAATTATTATATGTGAACAGGGCCAATTAAAAGGTAGAAATATGTAATAATTTTAATCGATTAAAATATAATGATTTTTCGAAATATTTTTATACAATTATATTATACGTGTACTTTTTAAGTTTTAAATCAACAACTGTA
>NW_017292994.1:0-392 GCF_001594075.2 Trachymyrmex cornetzi
CTTTTGTTATCACTAATATATTTTTAAAAAATACAATACCAAATATTTGGCAAATATACGAAATCTAGCCGCATATAATTCCTGAAAACAGTTTTAAGATATCTTTCAAAGTTTCAATCTTTATGAAATATCTTAAAGATGTTGTTTAAAGAATTCTTACTGATATTTTAAAGTTGTTTTATGGATCGATTTTAGACATTCTGCTCTAGGTTAATTAAAAAACAATGGGTAATTGAATTAAGTAATTAAAAAACAATTACAAAAATTGTAAAATGGTACAGGACTTTTCGATTCAATTTGGTTCGCTCTACTTATTCACGAGCGCTTCGTCAAAATTTACCGGACACATTATATATAAAAATAAATGATATATTATATATATGTGATTTTAT
>NW_017292995.1:0-392 GCF_001594075.2 Trachymyrmex cornetzi
AATAAAAAGAGGAAAGAGAGAGAGAGAAGCTAGTCGTTATCGCGCGAAGATGACTTAGTCGCTATCAAGAAAACACAAGCAAGTCCTGGATCCAAATTTGCATCAAAATTCCTGGGTCCTCATCGCATATTAAAGATTCTACGTAACGACCACTATTTGGTGAAAGAAAATAAACAATTTTTGGCACTTGATATTTTTCTGTAAAGTTGATAGTACTTGAGTAAAGAATTATTGAAAATATCTTTCGTTAATATCTTGTTAACTTTTGTGAAAATTGTAAAATGGATAGAGGACTTTTCAATTCAGTTTAGTCCGCTCTATCTCTATGCGAGAGTTTTATCATTACTTATCAAACATCCTGTATATAATTCCATTAAAAAAATTTTAGGTAA
>NW_017292996.1:0-392 GCF_001594075.2 Trachymyrmex cornetzi
ACGCAAGAAAGCACGGGTTTTCACCGTAAAGAGACAGATAAGCATAGTATGAAAGCACGGGTTCTCACCGTAAAGAGACAGTAAGAGAGAAGGAAAGCACGGGTTTTTACCGTAAAAAGACAGATAGCATAGTATGAAAGTAGGGGTTTTCACCGTAAAGAGACAATCAGCATTAGAGAACATTCACACAGACAATTCATACAGTTCACGATCGCGAAGGACCAATTCTGTCCACTCCCGACCTAAATGTTAGATACCGCACCTTAAATAATTATTGATCTCAATTAGTTCATTTAATTTCATCAGTTAAATTAAGTCTTAATTAATGCTTCAAATTCTAATTTAAATTCGGTTAATCAAACTTTTCGATTCTCAATAGATTCATTAATTCT
>NW_017292997.1:0-392 GCF_001594075.2 Trachymyrmex cornetzi
CGCGCGCGATGGCGGCTGCGCCCGGCGGATACTGACCCTGCGTTATCCGATAACGCGCCGCGATGACGATATACCACGTGGGCCCCGTAATTCTCTCCTCTCCCCGCGCGAATTTTCCGCGACGTTATTCTCGCACACCCTATAATTCTCCTCTCTCGACGTCATCCCCCTGTGACACCATCCCCTCACCCTGTGACGTCACCCCCTTCCCTGTGACGTCACCCTTTCCCCTCCTGTAACGTCACCCTCCCTCCCTCCCGTGACGTAACTATTTATGACATCATCCCCCGCCCCCCTGTGACGTCATCGCCTGTGACGTCACCCTCCCTCCCTTGCGACGTCACCATTTACGATGTCATCCCCTCCCCTCCCCCGTGACGTCGCCCCTTTCG
>NW_017292998.1:0-392 GCF_001594075.2 Trachymyrmex cornetzi
GTCAAATTATGATTTTTGAGTTTCTTTTAATGAAAAGTTTCTTTAAGAGAGAAGAAAAATGTTGAATTTGAATATCTTCTCTTTTGTATTATTAAATGAAAGAGGCATATCTCTTTAAGCTTATAATTTTGCGATAATAAATCAAAATGACACACAGATTGTACGAGCATGAATGAAATTGTAACATTGGTTGCGTTCAGCAGAAAAAGCAGCTTTGTAACTGTTGTAAAATTCTTGAGTATGATTGATTCATACATTTAGATCCAATGAGGAACTAAGGGCAAGACCAATCATATTAGAGAATTTTACAACAGTTCCAAAGCTGCTTTTTTTGTTGAACGCAGTCATTAATATATTGTAGTAATCTACATTAAAAGAAGTAAACGTTTGTT
>NW_017292999.1:0-392 GCF_001594075.2 Trachymyrmex cornetzi
CTCTCTTCCTTTACCTTCTTTCTTGTCTACTCTTTCTCTCTTTCGGACAGACACAACCTATCGATATCTCTGTATCACGAACCGACTTGCTATTCTTCCTATTCTCTCCCGAACGTACTCTCCCCCATCACTCCTAACCTATAACTTTAATAACACTTCATATCTTACATCGTTAACACACGCAGGAATTGATATATTTAATACAAAAATTGTTACTTATGAAATGAAAGGCCCTTTTTACTTCTCTGCCCACGCCCAAGCACACAGCACTTCATGTTGATGCTTTGTAGACAGTCACATGATTTTATAATCCTTCGAATATAACCTCGCACACGATAATCTTGCTGACATATGCGTCTTACTTCTTCTTCGCGTGAGAATATGCAGAATAC
>NW_017293000.1:0-392 GCF_001594075.2 Trachymyrmex cornetzi
CAACATTTCCTCTCCATCATCCATAATTGAGGAAAGGTGTTTTCTTTATTGATTATCCTGCATTAAAATTGGCATTGAATTTTCTCATTCAAAGCGGCTTTTATGTTCAAAAAAATTGAATTAAAAATGAATAAACTAGTATATAAACTTAAAAATAATAAATAAATTTAAGTTTTGAGGTTATAAATGACATTCATTGCTTTAACAATTTTGTAATAATAAGATATAAATATATACTAGTTTACTTTGCGAATTATGAAATATCAAAACATATGATATTGTAAATATATTATTATTAACATATACTTACTTTTCACAATAGAACAAAAATACAATATAAAAGCAAAGATGTAGCAAACAGTACTTGATACCAGTGCTTGATACTTTGAAAT
>NW_017293001.1:0-392 GCF_001594075.2 Trachymyrmex cornetzi
TACGGTATGCCTCTCGCGAATAAAAAAATACCCGACCTGATGAAGAACGAGAACAATGGTTTATTAATGACAGAATTCGTTGGAGCGAAGATGTATGCAGTGAGAGTGGACGGCAAGAAGGACATTAAGGGGAGATATACACCTAGCATGGTCGAAAAAATCGATTTTTTTTGCCTTTTCTTGAAGCTTAAGGTCTCAAGAATATCTGGTGAAAATTGCAAGTCAATATCTAGATATATAACGAAGTTACAGCCGAGAGAGTGAACCGTCTCCGAGAGCGCGCCGTGCCGCTTGTTTTGCGACCGAGCCGAGAGGCAGGTAGCGGTAAACGACCCTTCGAAGAGAGCGTATCTAGACCTGTTTTACGATTCTATTGTGTTTTCGGGCGTGCT
>NW_017293002.1:0-392 GCF_001594075.2 Trachymyrmex cornetzi
TAAGTCAACTCAATTTAATTACAATCATTCTAATTTAAAGTAAACTGTTAACCGTCGTATAAAGACGTTTAGAGTCAAGAACACAATGACATAAGCATTAACAATAATATATATGTTGGGAAACAAACGCAGTGTATTGAGTACAGATAGAAAGAGACTCTGTTAAATGGAGTCGAACAACTAGTCTAAGAACATGACTTAACCGATTGAGTTACCAGTTCTTCTTAAGATCAGCTATAAATTATTGAAATTGACCGATTGAGTTAACAGTTCTTCTTAAGATCAGCTCTAAATTATTGAGATTTAGATATGAATCATAAAGGATAATGTAGATTGTTGAGAATAGATACATAAGAATAATGTAAAAAATCAGTGTCTGATTGTAAATTTAA
>NW_017293003.1:0-392 GCF_001594075.2 Trachymyrmex cornetzi
TTTAAACGCAACTGTGATTTATAATTAAATATCTTTTAAATTTTCAAATTAAATTGTAATAAAATTATAATACTTTAAAACATAAATTTCTTTTTAAACAATTTTTAAATTATTTTCAAGCATTTAAATTCTCTGCGTTTTCTCTTTCCTTGCGACCTCCGCACCGATCTATTGCTCCCGAGAACCAACGACTCATGGAAGAATTGATGTGTTTCTCTTCCTGAACTCCAAATTTGCTTACGAGAATACCCGTTAAACAATTTTTAATTTATGGTAAATGTTATTAGGGGACCCTCCCTCCTGAGTAACCTCCAACAAAGGCCATCACTCGTTATTCGTTAAAAAGTTATTAAGAAAAAAAGTTTGAAAAATAATACTTCTCTTTTACTATA
>NW_017293004.1:0-393 GCF_001594075.2 Trachymyrmex cornetzi
TTGTGCCTATCAGATCTTGCAGACAAAGAATTCTAGTACTAAAACGCAGTAAATAATAGCAATGAGTGCATCCTTCTTCTCTGACGGGTGACTAACTATCAAACGAACAGAAGTGATTACTCTCAAATAAGAATCTGTTCAGGATGAAGAGAAAGTGTATCATAGTCACATCGATCCAGTGAAACAAAGGATTCTGATCACGAACATTCTCAAGGACTCGAGCATTCTCAAGGATACGAACATTCTCAAGGACTCGAGCATTCTCAAGGATACGAACACTCTCAAGGACTCGAGCATTCTCAAGGATACGAACACTCTCAAGGACTCGAACATTCTCAAGGATACGAGCACTCTCAAGGACACGAGCATTTTCTCTAACTCTCTCACTTCCTC
>NW_017293005.1:0-393 GCF_001594075.2 Trachymyrmex cornetzi
TGTTCCGACTATTCATATTTCCTTTTACAAATTCATATATTTGAGATAATCGTAGAAACATATCGAGAAATTGAATCTGATGATCAATTGATATCGTGAGACTATCTATTTAACGTACTTTAAGGCTTGTATCCACGATGCTAGTAATCGGTCCGAGATCTCGATCCAAGACAAAATTACTAGCTCTCGGATTGTGGACACAGATAACTTGGGTGAAAATATCGTATAGGTATCTCGAAAATTTGTGTCCACGATTTTAGAACTCGCGTTCAAGATCTCTATGCAAGGAAAAATTACTAAAGCGGGGAGCACAGACTCTTGCATAACGCATAAGGGTCCGCGCACAAAGATGGTCGCAACTGAGTCGTAGTCGTAAGTCGTTGTCGTAGGTCA
>NW_017293006.1:0-393 GCF_001594075.2 Trachymyrmex cornetzi
AAGGTGGAAAGTATTTTTTTATTGAAAAATCGTATCTTGTAATCTTAAAATTAGCATTGCAAGAGAAAAAGGCGAGAGAAAAAATCCGGCACTATTTGCCCCCCTTTCCCTTACTTTTTATATTTGGTATTTTTAATTATTGTACGCACACGCACACACACACATGCACACGCCACGCACACGCGCACGCGCCACGCGCCACGCACACACACACACACACAAATAGTATATTGTTAGTCCACCTCATTTTCTTTCTTAAATCTTTTCATTATTTTTTTTATTCGATATTATTTGATGATGATCTTATTATATTTTGAGGTCTAGCAGCGTGCCAAGTATTTTTACATAAAAAATTTTATTTTAATAAAATTTTCTCATTTTGTGATGCATCGT
>NW_017293007.1:0-393 GCF_001594075.2 Trachymyrmex cornetzi
ATTTGTTTAATTGCATTAATAGTTAATGTAATACTTCCAGTATATTTTTTACTATTTTCTTTTGCTTTAATTGTTACTGACCCTTCTGTTGTATAAGTTGGTTGTATAAAGTTACTAATTTCAACATTTTCTTTTTCTAAAGTGATTTTTGAATTAGATACAAATGCATTGAATGCATCTTGTTCTGACATGTTTTCAATTCCTGTAATGGAATCTGTATTAAGATTACTTAAATCTATTTTAGTTACTTCAGAATGATTTGCATATACACCATAATAAACTCCTAATCCTGTACCTACTCCAATCACGATAATTCCTAATGCAATAGCGTAAAGTTTTCAGTTTTTATATAGTTTTTTCTTTTTTTGTTGTTCTTGTCACATAAATTCATTT
>NW_017293008.1:0-393 GCF_001594075.2 Trachymyrmex cornetzi
AGACGTTACGACCTGACGAGTACAGGCTACAAGTATTTGGAAATTGGAATCAATGTTGGTCCATCGAGTTACGTGGAGGTCGCCCTAGGAGATCATCGCGGACACGAACTGCCGCTGTCTCTCGAAACGTGGAAGGGCTTCTACGAGCAGCGATGGAATATTTACAAAATGCTGCGAAACGAATACAAGTACAATTTTATAAGCGTTGGACCGCTAACCGTCAGAGTTTACATGTTGCAGAACAATGCTACGCTCGTGCGTCTCGATTCTTCATCCGTATGCATAATGATGACCGAAACGATGCTACACCGTATGTTCGAGTTTGACGGGTGTATCGATCTAATGTTCGAACGATTAGTCCGACTCGTCGATATGGTCGATGTCAAATATACG
>NW_017293009.1:0-393 GCF_001594075.2 Trachymyrmex cornetzi
GATATTTGTTTTCATAGTGATATCCACACTGCAAAAAATATTTCTTGAAATTTAAGAAAAATGTTGGATGTATATTTCATAAATCTTACCAAAAAGTCAATTATAGATTAATTATCATGTTGATCGAGTTCATTATGACATTTTTAATCATACGTATTTACAGTGCATGGTACGTCTTTGTAACATCGTAAACTTTGAGAAAATCATCACTCGATAATTTTAGATATATTGAAATAAAAAAACATGCATATTTTTGTATTATACTAAATATAATATACGTATATATATTTTTTTCATATTCCTGTAGAATATGAAAAAAATATCCCGCAAAATTTAAAATTATTATTGTAAATCTTATTATTGTAAATCTTCATATATGTATATATATATATA
>NW_017293010.1:0-394 GCF_001594075.2 Trachymyrmex cornetzi
TTTTTGCTCATATTTGAAATCTATGACAAGCACGCTATGACACCCCTCCGACCGGGGTTGAGTAGATAGGGACCCTTATTGTTAGTCGGCCCCATCCCGAGGACGGGGCGAACGTGCCACCTCACCTACAAAGGTATATGCCACAGACCGACACCAACACCCGGCCAAATCGCCACGAGAAAGGGCGATGGAAAAATCCAACAGCGCCTGCATGGCGGTTCTGAAGGAATGAGCAGTTCTGCCACGACACGCCTCGAGTCCTGTTCTCGAGACGCCTCGCGCACACGGGGAGCCACGGGGAGGCCCACTTATTTGCGCCTCGTCCCCAGACGCACGCCCTGACCCTGTAATAAAGCGTTTGTCAGATTTGTTTCCCTAAACTGTTCATTGGTGT
>NW_017293011.1:0-394 GCF_001594075.2 Trachymyrmex cornetzi
GAAATAAAATATTAGTCACAATGTTAAAAATTATAAACAAGACGTTTCGACCTATCACGAGGTTGTCTTCAAATTGTTAAAACAAATTTCGGAAATGTATGGATTATATTACAACATTAATATCAAAAAATTGTCTGTTGATAACGATACGTGTATGTAATTCGGCGGTATATATCCTAGCAGCGTTGTATGTATTGCTTTAAAGATGGTAACAACCCTTTGACAACCATGCTACGTACTCAAAACTCGAGAAACACATTAGAAATTCGTCACTTGATGGTTTTTTTTGTTATAATCTACACGTAGTATTGGAACACCATTTAAAAATTAAACTATATACATCAAAAATTCATTATATACTTAATCATGTGTCTATTATTACAAAAAAACAACG
>NW_017293012.1:0-394 GCF_001594075.2 Trachymyrmex cornetzi
CTTCAACGTTGGGTGTACACGAAGCTTTCGTTCCAGCGCGGTTAGACGTTTAAATGCGGCGACCCGTGAATCTCCGAAATAATTCTTGGTCTCGCGGAATGGTAAGCGAACTATATACCTTCCGGAATCGTCACGAGACACGGTCTGCGTAAAATGCGTTTCACACACGTCCTCCTCCACGGACTTTGAGGCGTTTACCGTAATTTCCTCGATCGACCAGAATTTGTTTAATTGTGACTCCAAGTCCGTCACATGGCATATTTCGGATTTTGCCGGGATTTGCGAGGTCGAACCGCCAACGATCACCCAACCCAAGCGCGTTTTCTGCATATACAAGTCATACCCGTCGCGAGATAGATTCACTTGCCCAATGGATAGTAATGACACCGTCGCA
>NW_017293013.1:0-394 GCF_001594075.2 Trachymyrmex cornetzi
CCTGTAAACACAAGTTTAATCTTTTATGAAAGTTGTCTACTGTTTGTAATAACACATTCCGCGCGGGGTATTGCCGCACAAGCTTCTTTCATAAAAGACAACTTTCATAAAAGATTAAACTTGTGTTTACAGGCAAATGTTCACAAACAAATTTTCCCTTTACAACTTTTCAATCAGATGCGTACTTACCGAGATATTCGCATCGATAGATTAAAACGGACCACCTTGTATATGCAAGTACATATATAGTATATATATACTATATATATATACTTGCATATATACCATATTGTAGTCTTTTTCTAACTGCACGTTTAATTGTTTTTCCGTCTTAAATAAACGCAATTAAAACTACTCTAGTAATCGCGAATTAAATTGACAAGCAATTTAATAA
>NW_017293014.1:0-394 GCF_001594075.2 Trachymyrmex cornetzi
TTAACCAAACCATTGAACTAACCGATTCACTTCTGACGCTTTGGATCAACAATACTTTTGATTTTGAATGTACGTCGGTCGAACGCGCATGCGCGATGAAGGACAGAAGGGCTCACATTAGCTCTCTCTGTTTCTTATGCCGTTTCAGAGGGCAGAACGCTTTCCAGTAGTATAGTTCAGTGAATGAAGCGCTCGGATTAACGCGAGCACTCGCGGCACTTTCTACACCCGACGGAAACCGCGGAGTATGGTGACACGACAGACCTCCGCTTCTCACAAGCCGCGCGACATCGCGATCACCCACCGAAAGCTGCACATCACCACGATCACAGACGTCCGCGATAACCTCTCTATTATCGGAAAGACTTATCTGGTTAGCGCGAAGCTCCCCTCG
>NW_017293015.1:0-394 GCF_001594075.2 Trachymyrmex cornetzi
CCTCCTTAAGGCTGCGTCCCCATGGAGAAAGAAACAGCGGAACGGAATGTTGATAGAAAAGAGATAGGATTATCCTACGTCTGGTATTTATTCCTGCACTGCCTGCATTGGTGCACACATTGCAATAAATTGAAGTGAAGCAAACGTATGACAGTTCAGACAGTGCAGGAATAAAGAAGAGACCGCTTATTTGTATTTGATATACAACAGAGGTCTGGAATGATGCATTATTTATACTTGTATATTTTATAAACAACAAGGATGAAATGATGCTTGCATCGAACGCTTCCGATGATCACTGCAAAATCCAACTGACGTGAACTGGTGTGAAACGCTATCATGTCCTGTAATTGACTGAAGTCTCCGCATTGAGAATGCGACAATTTAAAAAAAT
>NW_017293016.1:0-394 GCF_001594075.2 Trachymyrmex cornetzi
GTATGAACGTGTACGTATGAACGTGTACGTATGAACGTGTATGTATGAACGTGTATGTATGAATGTGTATGTATGAACGTGTATGTATTTACGTGTATGTGTATGTATGTATGAACGTCAGAGATTACACCACAATATATGTATGCAGTGTTGTGTATATATATAAATATATATATATATATGTATATATATAGGCAGTGTATAAAGCTTTTTTTGTTCAATCGTAAACTTCAATTGCGAGCGTTAAGAAATGACCGAGTAAAGAGAAATATATATATATATATATGAATGTATCTATATACGTAAGAGATGACAACACGATATATATACAATGGAAAAACATAACGAAGAACATAATCATTTTATCTGCTATACTTACATCATCGATATTTTA
>NW_017293017.1:0-394 GCF_001594075.2 Trachymyrmex cornetzi
TTCTTGATGTTCAGAAAGTAACGAAGATAGAACGCGACACTTGTGTCGACTTGTGTCATCAAATGGAAAGCACCAATATCACTGTTGTGTTGATGTTAATATTAATACTAATATGGTGTGGATTTAAAACCCCTGGATGTTTATATGTTGCCACCATAAAAGTGTGACTTTAAAGTCCATAGTGTTAACTAATATAGATAATATTAACACCGGCACAGTGAATATTAGATATACGTACAATATTAGAAATGCTTCCTTTATATGTAAATGAAGCTCATGGTTACAAATGAAATTAAAAGTGATGAATGATTTAACTGAAAATTAAGTTATGGTAGTTACTTAAAATGTAATGAACGTGTACATTAAATTTCATAAATTTTCATGAAAAAATAAA
>NW_017293018.1:0-394 GCF_001594075.2 Trachymyrmex cornetzi
CGCATCGACACTCGTTGTTGCAACAATAGATCCTCCATCATGGAGCAGTTTACGCAACTTATGGGCTTGATAGAACCTTCACAGTCACTTGATATGTCTATGCGATTCACGTACGGAGATCTTCTTCAGCGAAAATTCGAGTGTCAGCCTGACACTTTACGGACAATCTTGTCGCGATTACCGGATACGGATATCTTGAAGTTGGCAACGTTACTCGCGAGGTTTTCAAGTAATGAAGAGAGAAGCGAGAGCCTGCTTACTTTTGTTTGAAGTCGCTCCGTCCCTTGTAGTTTTTCCGCCCCGTGAATCCGGCTCGAAGGATCAAAATTTGTGTATGAGATTCGCTGAATCGATCGCGAATGCGATCTCACGAGGCGGGATGGAAATCGGTTGA
>NW_017293019.1:0-394 GCF_001594075.2 Trachymyrmex cornetzi
AAGAGTTTTTATTTCTCACATTCAGAATTTTACAAAAGAAATTAAAATTTTTTTATTAGAATTGTATTAGAAAATGACTATCCTCGTTGAAATTTATTTTTAAAACATTGTCTGATAGAATAAAAAAATTAATTGAAAAATCCGATTCTAATTACAATACTTCTACTAACAAGATCAAAAAGGAACAAATCAGGTGATTTACAATTCCTTCCATCAATGGAATATCTAATAAGTTCTTCAAATTTATTAATGAGCTGTATTATAAGATATGCTCATTATAGTATCAATAAACTTAACAAATTTATTACAATACACAAAGATGCTTTGCAAAGATTTTTCAAAAGGAATGTGATTTACGAAATGGAATGCGATCGTGATTGCGATTCCTATGTAG
>NW_017293020.1:0-394 GCF_001594075.2 Trachymyrmex cornetzi
ACGCGACGCGACAACGCGTAATAGTAAGAGAGAGAGAGAATAGAAGGCGAGATTGTCGTTTATTGTGATTTTAATGCGTGTGTGAGATTTGTGTGAATGAAGGCCTACTCAATTAATTATTGGTGTTGATTTTGAATAAAGATTTTAATTAGTGTTACACCAAAGTGCCTTCTGTGTATTTATTCACGTACATTCACGATCCCGAATTACATTAATTCTTCACCGCATCACGACGCGACGACATTCGACGGAATCGACATCTCGACCCACTGGCCAATTGGGACGCAGTATCCATCGGAAGGCAGCCAATAGAGAACGAGCTGTTCCGGCTAGGCCAGATTCCTTGGAAATTCCAGGACGACGACCTTCTCTGTGTTTCGGTGAAACAGAGTGG
>NW_017293021.1:0-394 GCF_001594075.2 Trachymyrmex cornetzi
ATAATTCAAAATAAGTGATATTTATCAAAAAATGATTCAAAGATTTGTTTAGAATTTTATTTTTTACAATTTACTTCTGTATAATTTTTCAGTAAAATGAAAATTATGGATATTTTTGAATAATTCACTAGTTTATCGCTAAGAGAGTCAAAAGAATGAGAAATCGACCGTTGTCAGCGACCCGGCATCGGTCAAGTCGAAATTACACAGTCCGTCGATCCTTGCGTTCAGAACCACGATCGTATCATGAGCCCTAAGGGATCTCCTACGAACAATTATCATCTGCGGAAGGACGGAAAGCGCCTAGCTAATATTACGACGACGTGATCGCGACCGCGCATCGTATTTTCGACAATGAAACAAAATCTGCTCAGCGAGTAAATCAATAGCAATT
>NW_017293022.1:0-394 GCF_001594075.2 Trachymyrmex cornetzi
GATTGATCACTACTTTAACACCGTCAACTTTTACTGATGATTGAAGTGCTTTGAGAGGTAACATTTTATTTTTTCTTTGCAACTTAACGGTACCAAAATTATTTCCAAGTATTGCTTTCATACATTTCTCACCTTCTTCACGCGCTTTATAACAGTTGATCGTTTCATCGCCGATAACTCCAGAGTAAATAGAAATAATGTTTTCAATAGCTGGAAATGGGTCATAACGATCGAAAAAAGTCAAACTTTTCAAGGTCAGTTACATCTCTTGCAACTCGATATTCTTTGGAATCTATATGCTGTTTCGTGGTTGCAAAAGATACGTTGCAACAGTCTTCCATCTCGTTACATACTTCAACTAAAATGATCATAGTTAAAATAAATTTTGCTAGAA
>NW_017293023.1:0-394 GCF_001594075.2 Trachymyrmex cornetzi
CACTGGTTCGGACGGCGCAGAGAACTTTCATGCTCTTAAAATAAATCTCTGCTTTCAAAAAGAAACCGGAGCCGGTCAACCGCTTTATCACAAAGTCGTCCGTGGCGCGACTTTTTTCTTTCTTTTTTTATATAAATTATACGTCGCGCTGTGCAAGAAGAGACCGGCCGGTTATCGTTCCGCGTTAACGAACGCGCTTATCACAGCTGCGATATTACGTACAATCTCGACGTGCTCGGTGACAAAAATGGATGAAAATGTGAAAGCGCGATTACAGGGTAGACACCTATATTCATAATTGTTATATATAACGACGCGTACGTAAGATAAATGTTTCAATTGGTGAACATGACCCAATTATTGGACGAAACGACAAAAATTTTAAGCTTTTTTT
>NW_017293024.1:0-395 GCF_001594075.2 Trachymyrmex cornetzi
GATATTAACTATATATAAACGAGCGCGTACACAGACTCGGTTCCTATTCTTTCCCATCCAGCTAAAAGCTAAAGTAGGAATACCGTGCTTAGATTGAGCGCAAGCGACTTCCCATGTAACCTCAAAGGCCATCTTAATCCGTGACTCCAAACGCGGCTTACCCAAGCGCTTCGACGAGGCACACCTTCCCCGTGGAGCTCAATGAGCGCCTTCATCGGCGTCGAGGCCTCCACAACCTCTCCCCCCTTTTTTTTGTCTTATTACGTTATATCTAAATAACAAGTCGCGTAATTATAACAAAGATAATAGAATCATAAAGTCATATCTCGCAGTTTTCCCTTCCAGATCCTTCTCAGAAACGGAGAACGTAGATAGAGCGAGTGTATGATGACATA
>NW_017293025.1:0-395 GCF_001594075.2 Trachymyrmex cornetzi
AGCGACGTGCAGTCTTCCGAAATTCTGCGGGAGTTGGTCTCAGAGGCCGTCGCTGCGGAGTTGATCAGACGGGGAGACGTAAACTCCGGGACGACTGGCAGGAAACGGGGAACTGTTCCCCGCAGGAAGGACGGAATGCGAGCTCCAGGAGGAGACCACTCTGCGGTCCCGGTCCTTGGGACCATACGAAAGGAGGAGGAAATGCAACCTCCGAAGCAGCCGACGGCCCTCTCGACTCTACCTGGAGAGAGGTGGTCGGAGGTTCTGGGGAGGAAAGCGCGGAAGAAACAGAGGGTTGACCCTCCTACCAACGCGAGGAGCAGACCCCAGACCGGGGAAAGAATAAAGAGGGCGTCCCCCCCGGAGAGGAGATCGCGAAAATTGCCGCGCACCGC
>NW_017293026.1:0-395 GCF_001594075.2 Trachymyrmex cornetzi
CCACGTGACGCGCAGCATCCGATTCACGGCACTCCCGATCACCCGCGACACTCCCGCCGCCCGGTGAAAGTCGTGTTACTCCGCGAAACGAAGCGTAAGGTCCGAGGCACTCACACGCATTTTCGGCACAACCGTCGCTCACCGGAAGTCGCGCGCGACTACAATCATCCGCGTCCGCGATAATATTTCTATTAATAGAAGGACTTAGCTCTTTAAAATTGCGTAGCTCCTCTCGCAGCAATCTAATCTCCGAGTCCCGTTGTCGTGTTGCCTCCGCGTATTCGCTCCTCGACCGCTGCTGCTCCTCACGTAATTGCTGTACCTCTCGTAGCACCGCCTGAAGAGCCAACGTCGTCGGAGTTGTCTCCTGCGAAGCAGCCCGCGGAACCATCTCC
>NW_017293027.1:0-395 GCF_001594075.2 Trachymyrmex cornetzi
TCGGGCACACAAACTGCCAGGAGCAGACCGAGGCCAAGCTCTCTGATCGCTCCAGCATGTGAACGCTAGGAGCAGACCGAGGCCACAACCTCCGATCGCTCGAGCGTACAAACAGCTAAAGTGTCATAGCAGGGATGATGATGCGCAATACACAGCCTCTCATCTCCAAATCGCGCGATTACCTCCAAGAGGTGCTCCCGGGAACTTCTTCGGACGGCTGAACATCGTTGCGGCGACAAACGGAATTGACGGAATTTACAAGGCATCCTGAGCCTGCTGACCCTCCTGGCGCCCTGGTCCCATTGCTGGGATCTTTCGGTGCCGGGACCGGCGTCGACTACTCAAAGGGAGGCCAATCAACACAGCACAGCCACGAGTCGCGACAAATGACTCTT
>NW_017293028.1:0-395 GCF_001594075.2 Trachymyrmex cornetzi
TAGACAAGAAAATAGCTTGAATTTACAAACTGACACGGAGAATTTGAACTCAGCATATGAATGTTTATTGGCTAAAGTTTAGGTTTCAATCTCTTTGTTACTTATATATTGACGGTCATGCGCATTACATGTAAACCGAACACAAAACAATCGATAAATTGTAAACGAGAGCATTTGCATGTTGACGATAGACATGAAGAGTAGCATGATTTACACACATACCATTATATCATGTAAATAAATATCAATTTCTAAATTATAACTGTATTCATAATTTAACTAGTACTGACAAATGAGCCGTTTATTTTGAAAGTGGCCTAAGTCCATTTTTTAATGTTTTGTTGTTGACCTTTGTAGTAGCGTGTACAACTTGAAATTAGCTGTCATAAACAACA
>NW_017293030.1:0-395 GCF_001594075.2 Trachymyrmex cornetzi
TGAAGCCACAATCACGCTAACCACCGACGCCTCCGACACCGCACTCGGAGCCGTGGTACAGCAGGAAAGAAATGGGGAATGGCAACCGCTGGCATTCATGAGCATGAAACTAAATAGGGCGCAAACAAAATATAGCCCTTACGACCGAGAGCTCTTGGCAATTTACACAGCGATCAAGCATTTCCGACATTTATTGGAAGGGTGGAAATTCATAATCTACACGGACCACAAACCACTAATATATGCCTTCCAGCAAGATGTATTACGCGGCTCGACACTTAGACTTTATCGGACAATTTTTCACAGAGATCCGATATATGGCCTGAAAGGAAAATATTGTCGCAGATACGTTATCTCGGGTGGAAGCGATACATAAGGCACCGGATTTCGAAGAG
>NW_017293031.1:0-395 GCF_001594075.2 Trachymyrmex cornetzi
AATATCAATAAAAATAACTTACAAATTAAATGTACACATATCTATAATACTAACCCAAGGATAACTATAGAAATCAGAGCACTTAAAGCAACGGCGTTGTACGTGTAACTCATCAGAAATATATCTAAGATCACGCCCCAAGATATAGTTTGGTCGTAACCAATAGAATATATATACGTATTAAATGTTATATAATAACAAACGTATACAATCAATCCGATAATTAATCGAATAATCCAGTTACGTAGCCTTTGATATTCCTTTGGCGTTCCGAAAGCTTCCAACGTGTAATCTACTATGGCAAGTTCACGTAAACATATTTTCAATTCCTATAAAAAAATCATATTGATCGATTATGCGACACGAACAAAATTATTGTAATTTTATATTTGAGT
>NW_017293032.1:0-395 GCF_001594075.2 Trachymyrmex cornetzi
CTAATCTACATGTGTTTTTGCTTCCTGTTTTCTGCTTTTTACCTTATGCTTTTTTCCTTTTTTACGACTGTTTCATCGTATTTCTTGTTTCTTTCGAAATTTGTCAACTTAAGTGATATAGGTACAAATCATTATTTTATATATTACAATAATTCTAATATTTTTTTAAATTTATATATTCTTTAAAATTAAAAAAAAATGTTTTAATTATTTTTTATATCACAGTATACATAAGTTATTATGTAAACAATTCTTCTATTTGAACAATTAAATATTCTAAATTCTAAACGTGTAGATCATTTTAATCTTTGCCGATTAACATCTCGTATTACATAATTATTTTACCGTAGACGTTATTTATTTTTATTTTAGTAAATTGTTGATAAAAATAATTG
>NW_017293033.1:0-396 GCF_001594075.2 Trachymyrmex cornetzi
TCAATTCGATCCGTTCTACCTGCTCGTGATCGATTAGCCGATAATTTTCAAACACCCTGTATATACATATATTATAAAATTTAAAGGAATATCGATTAATGTTTCCATATTATTATAGTATTATTCATTTATGTATTATTTAGAGATTCCGTTTTTCAATTCTAATCTTTATAGGTTCATCTATAGATAATGATATATCCGAATTTAATTTGATTTTGTCTATCTCAATGCTTTGATTTAATTTAAATACGAACGTTCTTATCAGCGTTGCTAAAATAACCTTCATAGACATCATTGCGTATTTCAAACCTGCAAATTTGTCAATTATAAATATTTGTAAATCAATTTTATCACGATAATTTATAATTTATTCATACTTACCTATGCAATTTCTTG
>NW_017293034.1:0-396 GCF_001594075.2 Trachymyrmex cornetzi
ATCTCTATACATTTTTAACTGTATCATATAAATTAGAAATAAAGTAACGTTAATAAATAACATCACGCAAATAACGAAATTCATGCGATTCCATAATTAATACAGTTTGCGTAATTAATAACAATTTAACTAATTTCTTGTTTTCGTGCGTCTTTCGCGATATCGACGAAAACGTATAAAAATTGCGTTTAAGAATTTTATGATTGTTTAACGACAATGACAGTAAACCGGAAATAAATTAAAGAATTTTTGCATTCTTATTAATATCTGGCCAACTCTATTAATGTCGCAATCACATCTTACAGAAATTATAATGAAAAGTTTACCTTTTCTACCTACTCTGAATTTGTTTAGTTGCACTGGTGATAAACGGATTAATGTACTATTCACGACTCG
>NW_017293035.1:0-396 GCF_001594075.2 Trachymyrmex cornetzi
AGGTTTCAATGAAAGTTTTCAATCAAATTATTTCTGTCGATTTTGTAAGACTCATAAAGATGAAACAAAATATCAAATAAAAGAAAATGAAGAAAGTTTACGTAATATTACAAATTACAATAACGATTGTTCATCTTTTTCGTATGGTATTAAAGAAGTATGTATTTGGCATGAATTACCAAATTTTCACGTTACAAACAACTTATCTTGTGATTTAATGCATGATGTTCTGGAGGGAGTTTTAAGATATGACATGGCTCAAATAATTAGTTGTCTTATTACAAAAAAATACTTTTCTCTTGAACAATTAAATGAAAGAATAAAATATTTTAAATTTACTAACTCAGATACGGGTAACCCAATCCCTTTAATTATTTCTGAACATTTGAAAAAAAA
>NW_017293036.1:0-396 GCF_001594075.2 Trachymyrmex cornetzi
TCTTCGAAATCAGAGCTAAGTTTAAAAACCATAATCAATTCAAATATTGAATCTACATTCCCAAACGTAGCCACTGCATTACGAATATTTATTAGTATTGCTTCTACTAATTGTTCAGGAGAAAGGTCCTTTTCTGTATTGAAGAGAATAAAAAATTATCTTCGTTCTTCATTAGGACCATGCAAATTAAATAATTTAAGCATTTTAACGATAGAATCGGACATATTGGAATCTATATATTTAAATAGTATAATTAATAAGTTTGCTGAAAAAAAATCTCGGAAAAAGTTTGTCCGTTAAGTTAACTATATTAATTATATAAGAATTAAGATTATCTTTAAAGTTATTGTATACATTTGTATTAAATTTCATTTAAAAATTAAATAATATAATTTA
>NW_017293037.1:0-396 GCF_001594075.2 Trachymyrmex cornetzi
TGTGTGAATTAAATTTGACATATTTTTTTCCTGAAATTTCGGATATGATGAAAATAATATTCTATCAAACTGCCCAATGATTACGCCTCTTTTGTGCACAATTGGATGATTAGAATTAAAATTTAAATATCTTTCTGAGAGTTAGTTGGTTTTTTGTACGCATCAAAGACGATTTTGTTTCATCAATTTTATATCTAAGAAATTAATACCATTCTCATCACCATAATCTACAGTGAAATTTGTCCTTTCATGGTACGAATTAAGTAGTTCGAGAATAGAATTTACTTTATCACTTTTTGTACAGACAATATCGGAAATAGAAAGACGCAACAGTATCATTAGTCGTGAGAATTTTATATTCCAAATCTTGCAAAACAATATTGGCCAATATAAGAG
>NW_017293038.1:0-396 GCF_001594075.2 Trachymyrmex cornetzi
AATATGTCAATTTTGTATATATTTTTATATAATTTTATATAATTATATATACTTATATACGACACATTTTTCTCGGGATCTTTTTCTGTATATTTATTATTTAGAAACTTTTTGCTAAATTAGCGTTCACGTAATATTCACAAGTGAAATTCATATTGCGAACTGCATTCTGTATACACTTAAGCGTTCACGCAGGAAACGTGAACTGCCGTATTTACTTGCTTGCAATGTATATAATTATGTATATACACTTAAGCGTTCACTCAGGAAACGTGAACTGCCGTACTTACTTATAGAGTATATAATTCTGTATATATGTATAAGAATACAATAAAATACAGATAAATGGAAGAAATGTTTTTATTTATTTTACCTTTTTTATTTATTCCTAATTTA
>NW_017293039.1:0-396 GCF_001594075.2 Trachymyrmex cornetzi
GATAGAACGACACTTGTGTCGATTTGTGTCGACTGTGTCTCCTAAAAGGAAAGCAGCCTAAGTTAATTGGTGTTAGTGAAAAAGGCCCTAAGGCCGGTATTCATAGTCGGTTCTTATTTTAAGACCGTCTTAAGTAATGTCTTAAGTTACTAATGCGGTCCTCTGATTGGTTCATGACATCTTAAGGCTGTACTTAAGACGGTCTTAAATATAAGATCCGACTATGAATACCGGCCTAAGGCCCGTTTCTACCACTTTTGCCTTAATCTTCAGTTTAGCCAAATTTTAGTTAAAACTAAACCTAGATTTGGCGCTGATTGGTTTCTACCACCTTTACAATGCAAACGTTTAGCTAAACTTATAACCTATGTGTCATAACTTAAAGAAATTACTAAA
>NW_017293040.1:0-396 GCF_001594075.2 Trachymyrmex cornetzi
ATTAGAGTCCTACTTAAGTCTAGGGACAAGGATCCGGGTAACCCCAAATCCTATCGTCCAATACGTCTTCTACCGTTTATGGGCAAGCTTCTGGAGAAATTGATGAAGCTCAGATTGAAGCCGCTTCTTTGGGACCCTGTCTTTTCTTCATCAAGACAGTTTGATTATAGACCCAACCGATCAACAGTGGATGCGGTTTCGGAGGTCAGATGAGTGGTCGCGGTAGCAGAGGAGAAGTACGTTGTGGCGATCTTATATGATACCACGGCAGCTTTCGACAATCTTTGGTGGTCTTCAGTTATGGAAGAGTTGAGGTACAGGAATTGTCCGGTTTATCTGACTAGGATGATAGCTGACTATCTAACGGGAAGGTCGGTTACTCTAATGGGGAATTAT
>NW_017293041.1:0-397 GCF_001594075.2 Trachymyrmex cornetzi
TCCATGCGTTTTCAAGAATATTTATAATTGCGTTAATTATAAGAATTTGTATATACATAAAAAAATAACTAATGAACTTAATTAATAAATATATATTCTGAAAATAAAACAACAAATTGAATTATAATTAAATTTTTTTTTCGTTAAAATATTCCCAGTAGACAAATATACATATACTTTACAGGAACTTCACGTCTATCTTAGAATCATAGATGAGCCGATTGTGATTCGAAATATTGCAGCAACAATTAGTAAATCAGTAAACGAAATATTATGATGCAAATATGATGTAACTAAGAATCAGATTTTTGTTTCTCATATTTACATCATATTCGCATCATGGTATTTCGTTTTCTGATCTACTAAATACGACTACAATATTTGGAATCACAATCGG
>NW_017293042.1:0-397 GCF_001594075.2 Trachymyrmex cornetzi
TTCGTTACGATTCGTTCAGATTTGACCCTTCGCTAGTATTTTTGAAAAAAAAAAATTTCCGTCGTAACCCAAAGTCACCACTGTGCGCCGTCGCCGACGTTGAGATGGCCGTGACACCGGAGACCCCGTCTCCGACGCCCGGCCAAGTAGTAGCGGCGTCCACCGTGGACGCCGCGACGGGCGGGGACGATGGGAACAAGTAATGTCCCACGTCCTCGCCCAGGTTAACGTGAACCACTCGGCCGGGGCGCAGGATATTCTCCTGCACTGCCTGGCCGAGTGGGGGGAGGCATGGCCATCGTCGTGGACCCGTACAGGATCCCGGAGAGTCACACTAACTGGGCGGGGGACTCTCTGGGATGGGTGGCGATGGCCTGCCTGCACGCGCGCGGCACCC
>NW_017293043.1:0-397 GCF_001594075.2 Trachymyrmex cornetzi
AATTAAAAAATGCAAACTACCCATTTTTACACACACAAATGTGTTAATATTTATATTTCAAACGAACTACACACGAAAGTTACGTTTATGATATTTTTATTGAATAACACACTTATATAGTGTATATACTTTATTAATTATTAATTTTACTGTTATGAATTAAAATTTTAAAAATAATGAAATCAATATACATTTTTTTATTATGTAAGTATTTTAAATATTCAAAATAATTTATGCAAAGTCTTATTGTGATTCACAAAGATTTAAAAAAATTTTGTTTATTTATAGAACTAATCTCTGTATGAGTGTGTTATGTGTGTGTATTGTAAATCGCAATATATAATAACTTAACATAAATCATCTTAATATGTATATTTAAAGTAGGTACTTTTATAAA
>NW_017293044.1:0-397 GCF_001594075.2 Trachymyrmex cornetzi
ACATTTTCACAATTTTTATATTAAAGAAAAAAAAACGAAACATTACTTTAATTAATTGTTTTTTTTATAATTTCTTATAATTATAATATTCTTATAATACAGGGTGCGACATCAAAATCCGGACAAATTTCAATTTAAATTTTTCGCTATATTGTGCCTCCACCAGTGGTTCTTGTTGGCGTCCGAGAAAGCTTGATATTTCTAGTAAACAGTCATATTATCAAAATGGCCGCGATGTTGAAATCAAGTGCGGAGTATACCAAAGAGCCGCGATCATCGAAGGCCTTCGTAATGGGCGCTCAGCAACTGAAATAATTCAGTTTTTTGGATACCAGAGATCAACTGTTTATGACGTTGTGGCAAAATATACAGCTTCAGAACAGTCCAACGAAGATTC
>NW_017293045.1:0-397 GCF_001594075.2 Trachymyrmex cornetzi
TTTTTTGTATTACGGAACGGTAGGCGAACCGTGTAGCGACCGTCATCACCGCGTGAGACCGTTTTTAGAAAATACGTTTCGCATTCACGCTCTTCTTCCGATAATAATTTATCCGTCGTGACTTCTTCAATCGTCCAGAACTTGAGCATTAACTCTTCTAGACTCGTTGTATGGTACGTCGAGACTCTCGATGGACCACGCGAGGACGCGCCCCCGGCAACGACCCATCCTAATCGTGTTTTTTGTAAGTACAACTCGTAACCCTTTCGCGAGAGATCGATTTGACCGACCATGAACATCGATACTGTCGCTACCGAACCTATTAATATATCGATGGGACGTGGTAAATGGAATTCCGGATCCGCTAAACTGACGTTCGGTGGAATTTTGATCGAGT
>NW_017293046.1:0-397 GCF_001594075.2 Trachymyrmex cornetzi
GTTCGCGTTGCCACGGCAACGCGTCTGGCGTCGTTAAAAGTGACGTTCGCCTGCGCGCAAATTACGGCGGACGTTACAGTGATATTTTTGAAATTAATGTTACAATTACAAACAGTATTGCATATGACAACATAAATATTACAAAAACAAATATTTCGAAATTGTAACAAAAATTGAAACAAAAAGTTTTAGATTAGAACAGTTTAATGTCTAAAGGCGGAAAATTACTTGCGAATAATTGACCATCTTTCTTTGCAATTATACATTTAAAACAAAAAACAGTGCTATTATTATATGTATGACAAAAAGTATAATAATATCGATTTGTAAATTATTAGTAATACTTAAGTATTTAAAGATTAAATATATATTTAATACTTATTATATAAGAACAACG
>NW_017293047.1:0-397 GCF_001594075.2 Trachymyrmex cornetzi
GGCTAGAAAACAGGTATAATAGGCTTAATCTAACATTTTATATTGTCAGTACTAAAAATTTATAGTATATGTTATATGTACTATAAATTTTCAACATTGACATTGAATATACAGAAAATATAGAAACTTAAAAAAAAAATATATATAAGTATGTCAGATACACATAAAATTTATAAAATATTTACAAAATATTTATAAAGCTTATTTTAAACATTTTATAAATATTTTTGTGGTCTTAGATTGCAATAGATCATAAATATTTATTATAAATATTATGAAATATTTATTGTAAATTTTGTAGTAAATGCTATGGAAATACTCTTATAATAAGACATTACATATAATTCAAAAAGAAATACGCAGAAATATTGATTTATATTTATCATAAATATTACAT
>NW_017293048.1:0-397 GCF_001594075.2 Trachymyrmex cornetzi
CCCTCTTTATTTTCAAAGTTCTCATCTTCGTCATAAAATTTTTGAAACTATCGTTGCTATCCGATCGTTTGTAATTGATCAAGTCTTTCATTAATTTTTCAACTCGTTTCCGCAGCATTAGGGTCTATACCCAGGTAGCAAACACACGTCATTTTGACGTCAAATTATGGTCATTTACTGACCATTACTGACGTCACTAAATGACGTCTTAATGTCGTCTTAATGACGGTCTAATGTCACAAATTATTAAAGAAAAAATAATTCAAAATAATTAAAATAATTCAAAATAATTCAAAATAATTCAAAATAATTCAAAATAATTTCAATTATTATTAAGAAAAAATTGAAATGGTTTACATTTATGGCGAAAGTGGGAGAAATTTGAATGATGCAGTCA
>NW_017293049.1:0-398 GCF_001594075.2 Trachymyrmex cornetzi
ATGACCAATATCAATTTCCCTGACTTTTCCCGGTTTTTCAAGTCTGTGACAATCCTGAAACAGATAGAGTACAAAAAACAATCGATTACAAATTTTTTTTTCACTAAAAAGTTTACCACTTTGGCTTAGTTTGGCGGCCCCTTCGACCCACAGAAACAGTATGGCACCTACCTTCCGATTGGTTTTTTTTTTACGTAAACTATCACCAGAAACAAACGCTAGCAAGTAACATATTAGGAAAAAAACAAAAAATTTTTTACAACTTTAATCATACGTCATCAATTTTAAAACCGCGAGAGATCTACCATACTTGCGTTTCCTTCATGTTTACCTTAAATAAATGACAAATTAATGACGGTTTCAAGCGGTAACAAATAAAGACCATTTTTGTGTCATTT
>NW_017293050.1:0-398 GCF_001594075.2 Trachymyrmex cornetzi
TCGGAAGAGATGGTAATCTGACGGTGCCAAGTCTGGAGAGTACGCTGGATGCGGGAAGATTTCCCATTCAAGTTATAAACGTGTTTGCTTCATGCAACATGTGGTCGCATTTGCGTTATCATACAAAAAAATGACATTGCATCGATTGTTGGCTACGGATGACCTTTTTTGCATCAATTCGCCATTCAATCGGCATAATTGCTGTTGGTAGCGATCAGCTATAACGGTTTCATTTGGACGCAAGAGTTCGTAATACAGCACACCCTCCTGATCCGACCAAACGTACAGCAAGGTCTTATGCACGTGAATATTCCTCTTCGGCGTTGAAGTCGATGGTTGGCCGGGATCCACCCATGATTTTTTCCGCGGGATTATCAAAATAAATCCATTTTTCATCG
>NW_017293051.1:0-398 GCF_001594075.2 Trachymyrmex cornetzi
ATGTTAATATATGCCAGAATAAAGTATAAAATATCTCGTAAATAATTGATTTTTTGATACGCTTGTTTAATATTTTTATATGCAGAATAATTAGAGGAATCGTATTGTGTAAAAAAATCATTCGATTCCATTTAAAAAAATGAAGGTGATCTTGAAATCTCCGAAGCGCCTCCATCCATAGAAAAACTGTTAGTATATTATACCCCTTCCCCTGCCCATGATACTATACAATTTCAATAAATATATTATTACATATCTCTAAAAATAGGGGAAATATTCTAAATGAACAAAGTTACTGTGCCACTCTGTATATATACCATATGTATTTAAGTATGTATATATACGTTTATTATACATATACTTTTATACTTTTATTTAAAATAGGACATACCCAGCAG
>NW_017293052.1:0-398 GCF_001594075.2 Trachymyrmex cornetzi
TTTTTTTCATGAGTTTTTTCGGAAGGACTTTCTTCGTGGATCGGTGCACTAGGTTTTTTTGTTCGAGGTCCTCGTTTTTCCAAGTGTAATAGAAGTTGTGTAAGTGAATCCCATATGGCTCCTAGCAGGTATAAGGACCATCCATATACTGTGTGTAGTGCGTATCCATGGACGAGAGTATCCAGCAGTAATTTGAAACCTCTTATACATAAATATATTCCTAGCATTCCAGCGCTTATGTTGCCGAAGATTGTAAATTTGTTCCAGAATCTTTCCCAGGTTGATGATACAATTCTTTCGATCGAAGCTTCGTCTATAAGATTGGAAATTGATCCTCCATGTAGCACGGTGGATCTCCCCATTACTCCCCTCGCCACAGTATTGAGAAGCGCTGGTCG
>NW_017293053.1:0-398 GCF_001594075.2 Trachymyrmex cornetzi
ATCATTCGCACGCCCGTAATGTTCTTCCGCCTGTAGGTAAATTCTCTTCTATTACAGCTTACTAGGAACAGCCGAACAGGTCGGAGAGATCTCGTAAACTTGTGCAAAGTACCGAATTTGACGGATGCCGCTTTTCCCCATTACTCGCGCGAGATAGGCGGCAAAGTTCCCTCATACGTTCGCCGAAAGGCATGTTTACCGTACACATACCGGGCGCCCGGTCACATATTTCTGCGGATACTCCACAAGTATTCCCGCCCGGGAAATCAATACAAAATCCTTTAGTGAGCAATTTTTATTATTTCCGTCTACTGCCAATCGATAGTTGGCAAAAACGGAGAGAATGCACTGAAAACAATTTCTTGTTGAAAATGTGTGAATCAACATTTTTTTATTAT
>NW_017293054.1:0-398 GCF_001594075.2 Trachymyrmex cornetzi
TGACTCAGCACACTTAAGAAGTACCGCAGCAGTTCTCGGTGCCCGCAATTGGGCGTCTCTCCCAGCACGCCGTCGCACAGCCGGTCCGTTATTCCGTGTCGCGGGCCGGGTCGTAGCAGCTGACGGACGTCTTTCCGTCCCCGCATCACCCGTGTCCCGTTTATTCGCCCGCACATTGGTACTGGTGCCCGCTCGACGGCCAGTCGTCTCGCCCCTCGCAAGGGGGGGAGGCGCGGTGGCCTTGCTCACACCCTTTACGTTATTAGCACTGTCTTTGTTAGTATTAGCTGACACATTTTTCTTTTTCGCCGCTCTCTTACGCGCGCGCCTAGTTTTAGCTTCAACCCAGGCCTCCCCATTTTCTGGGTAGTCCTGCATAGACAATTGAGGTTCCGGGT
>NW_017293055.1:0-398 GCF_001594075.2 Trachymyrmex cornetzi
TAAACCTCGCTGCTTTATTTGACCAACAAATCCAATTTTCGATCCTGTCATTGCTTTCGCGCCGTCAGTTACGATTGCCGAACACCTTGAAAAATCAGTGTCAAATTTCTCAGGAGTTTGGTTCACGGCTTTAAAAATATCAACACCTGTTGTTGTTTTATGCAATGAGACAAAATCTAGAAGTTCCTCGACATATGAAAAATCATTTTGCACGATTCGAACAAAAATGCTCAATTGACTCACATGTCGATTATCGGTGCTTTCATCGAGACATAACGAGAAAAAGGAACAAGATTGTAATAAAGATTTTAATTTTTCTTCCAAGGAAAGAGCAATACCATTTATTCGAGATTTAACAGCTTTGGCACTTAATGGAATGCTAGCAGCTTCCTGAAGAG
>NW_017293056.1:0-398 GCF_001594075.2 Trachymyrmex cornetzi
TATAAGATATACATGGAAGAAAATGGTAGTGCCCGCTCATCGATATATCATTAATAATTACAAACACGTGTTGTGGATCACAATGTAAATTGATACACAAATGTACTTGAATAGATTGGGATAAGGTTGCCAAAATCGCACCACTTTCTATTTAAAGGGTTTAAACTTAGAAATCCTAAAGAATATTCTTAAGTTTTTTACAGCAGAATAAACTGCACTTCTTGCCTTTTCTTATGTAACTTTTTCATAATTTTTTTGCGCTATTTAACGTTTAAAATAAGAATTTTTTCAGTATGGTGCGATTTTGGCAACGAGGAAATTTGTTGTCTAAATCTATATACCAATATTCATAAGAAATGAAAAAAGTTGTTTTTTATTATGCTGTTAAAAACTTAAGA
>NW_017293057.1:0-398 GCF_001594075.2 Trachymyrmex cornetzi
TAATTAGACAGATGAGCATAAGAAATAAAAAATTTCTTTGTGGAAATAATTATCTCAATCAATTTTTTTTCAAAGAAGTGCAAACAAAAATGCAAATATTTTTTATCAAATTAAACTAGATTTAACATTTATTTTAATAAAACATTATTTCTGTGTGGTATTCAGGCTGTATGAATTTCATTGTTAATTTTAAGTATCGTTACAATAAACAAAATAAATTTGTTTTATGTATTTGATACGAGTGTGACAAAGCTATCAAATTTTTTTACGGACATTTTTAATTGAGCCAATCGCTCATGTAAAACTAGAGGGTAGTGCATAGAAAACTCCATTGGCTATTAGGTCAATCCCCACGCGTCGATATCAGCTTGCAGGCATTGTGTTTCATTTTCCACGAG
>NW_017293058.1:0-399 GCF_001594075.2 Trachymyrmex cornetzi
ACGCGAGATTTTTTTGTAGGCTTGTTGGGGGTGTCAAGGAGAGCTTATTTCTGAGTTGTCGTATACATAGACCTTAAGCTAAATTAGGGAGGGGTGGGGGAAGGTAATTTTGCGTTTTTTCGCTGTAACTCGGTCAATTTTGGTCGTAATTGAACGTACGACCTCTCTTTTTGTAGGTATTTTCAAGCCCTACAATTCACCTCGCGAAGACCCTAACTTAAAATCAATATTTTTCGAGTTAACTTGAAAAAAAGGCGAAAAAAAATGATTTTTTGCCTTTTGTTGCATTTAACTCGTTCCGGTTAATAGATAGCAAAATGCCGTCAGTGACACTTCTGTAGGGCTTGAAAAAACCTACAAAAAGAGCCCTCATTTGTTTCGATTCGATGAAAATTTAGC
>NW_017293059.1:0-399 GCF_001594075.2 Trachymyrmex cornetzi
AAGTACCGACAAAAAGTTGTAAAGAATTAAATTTGTGGAGAATCTCAAATGAGATTAAAATAATTATAGTACATTCCGTAGGTTTTGAAAAAATCAGTTTCAACTGCACAAAGAAGTGTTTTTTCGGCTATAGATAGTAGCACTTTCTTAAAGATTTTCATATTTATGCATTTATAACTTAAGCTAATTTTTCAAGTTTATTGAATACAAAAAATTTTATTTTTATACTAATTATCATAACAGAATGAAAGAAAGAGATGATAATGAAAAGAAAATAAAGAAAAACGTTATATTAATAAATTTTTTGAAAAAATCAGAGTATCTCTAAAAAAAACTTCTACCATCGATATAGTCGGAAAAAAGCACGTTTTTGTACATTTAAAACTGTTTATCTTAAAA
>NW_017293060.1:0-399 GCF_001594075.2 Trachymyrmex cornetzi
GGTGTGAACTGAGTGCGCACTGGTGCGCACTAACTTTTGCCCAATCGAAAACGCTATAAGTTAAGAGAATAGAGTTTCAAATATAAGCGCTCGTAACTCTGAGTTTGCGCATACGTTTCTCTTACGAGTGAGTTAGAGAATCGGGGCCCTGAACGTTATACGCTCCAAACGCTACGCTCCGATTGGTCCATTACTATTTCGAATGCTACAAATGCTACGTGAACGCTCCAGCCAATCCACCTCCCGAACTCCCGAGGTGAGGCAGTTGAAGCGAAGTGGGAGCAAAAACGATGACGTATGATGACGTAATCAGAGTTGCTGGGAGCGTGCTGAAGGATCAAATGGACCAGTCATATCAGTGCTACAAATGCTCTGTAGCGTTTGAAGCGCTAAGTGGAC
>NW_017293061.1:0-399 GCF_001594075.2 Trachymyrmex cornetzi
GATAAGCAACATTAATCTATTGTAATAATGATAAATTTTGGATTTCTATTTATATAATTGTTCCATGTAAATTGCCGTGAGTAGATTATATTGAAAAAAGCTTTGTTAATTATAATGAACACAATTTAGCTTGAACTGACTTATCTGTTTAATTGATTTAGAATACATTAGGACAATCTGACGAGGTCTCGTTTTTGAATAATTGAATTGATGAATTCGAATTTTACTGACTCTTGGAAGAGAAATACCGATGAATTAGTTACATACTACGATTTTATTCAAATATGTAATACTGCATGACATGTTGATTTGGGCAACCATACCGATTATTAATATCGACATGAAGATTAAGTATAATTACATAAGTTTAGTGGCGAGCGGAAATAATTTTGTAGGATT
>NW_017293062.1:0-399 GCF_001594075.2 Trachymyrmex cornetzi
AATACAGTTAGAAATTTTGTTATCTACCGGGTGTCGAGGAAACAGTTTTTGAAATTAATTTGCGTGATAAAACTAACATGTTCAATGCGTGCGATGTAACTGTTAAGTGTGCTAGCTAAATTACATATTGAGAGACTAAATGCTTTAGCGATATTGAATATTTGTCATAATCTGTTGAAACGCTTACCACAAAGAATTGAAAATATGAAAAATCTTAAACATTTAATTTTATCGTATAACGAATTGCTGTATTTACCAGAATCTATAATATTCTTAAACAATTTGAAATATTTAAATAAACAACAATATCAAGAGTGCACAGAATACTTAAGAGAAAATACAAATATAAAGAGAATATTATTTAAAACATAAAAACTCAAACCAGAAGTATATTTAACA
>NW_017293063.1:0-399 GCF_001594075.2 Trachymyrmex cornetzi
CGAGACGAACGGTCGGCGCGATTCCAGAATACTGATGCGTCACGCCATCGAGTACCGAGGGGGTGAAAGTCGCTTGTTTTCTTTATTCCCTCGCTCTCGCTTTCTGTAACCTTGGCTCACAATGCTCATATCACCCTGGTCGAATCTTGCATAACGAATATGGAAAGTCAGTAGGGAAGCAAGTCAAGCAGCAATTTACTTAGCTTTTGATAGGCTTTCTTTAAATAAATATATGCAATAAGTTTATTTTAGACTCATGGTCTAGTAAGAGGACTTAATTTACAATATTATCTTAACTTTTTTGTCCTTTTATTCTCTCTTTTCTATTTATTCCTTCTTCTCGCCGTCTCTGTTTTTTTCTCGTCATTTATTGCATTTATTGCACCTTACCTCTCATCA
>NW_017293064.1:0-399 GCF_001594075.2 Trachymyrmex cornetzi
CATGCTTTGTAGTATATAATGTACATTCTTTACTTCATATTTGCAAAGATGTAGAAATGTACGGTCCACTAGAAAGTTTTAGTTGCTTTCCATATGAAAATTATTTAGGTAAAATAAAAAGATTAGTTCGTGGTACTAGGCTTCCACTTCAACAAATAGCAAATCGAATTACAGAACTAGATGCTTCATTTTTAAATTGTTCTATTCAACCAGAGTATATTCCAAAACAAATTGTTGATAAATCACAAAATGAAAGTTTATTTAAATGCTTTACTTTAATAACTAAACGTTTCAAACTTTCTGTAAAGAGACCAAACAACATTGTTTCGATTTATAATAAAATTGTAGCAATTAAACAGATTATTTGCATAGAAGGACGTTATAAATGTGTTGGAACAC
>NW_017293065.1:0-399 GCF_001594075.2 Trachymyrmex cornetzi
CATACATACATACATACATACATACGTATATATATATATACATATGTACATACGTACATACATACATACATACGTACGTTCGTACGTACGTATCTACTGTAATCGTACTCGCGATTATGGCACAATTTCGTCGCGTGCTCTTTGATATCCTCTTACTTAAAAGTACTCTAGCTCTAGAAAAACGGAAGATCTCAACAACCAGATGGATTTTCCACAAATGGGTGCATAAAAATACCGGACTGGTTCTTAAAAATGAAATAATTTATTTTAAATCATAATTATTTTATTTTAAATATACAAAATAAATATAAAATAACATAAAATAAAATAAACATTAAAGTTTAATGTTTTATAATAAAATTTGTAATAAAATCTTTGATAATAAAACCTTTGAAGATA
>NW_017293066.1:0-399 GCF_001594075.2 Trachymyrmex cornetzi
TGCTTGGCTAAAATAATGTCTGGGTGGTACACTTCATGTACCATAAGTTTCAAATTTTTCTGAATTCCGAACGTCTGGCCCTCTCCTTGTTAGTCCAATGGCGCTCCAGAGCTGTCACGTCGCAATAACATTTGCTTCATGTAAAAAAAGCTGTTCAATCTGTACTTACGAAATAGTAGTCCACAGTCTAGTAGTTTGCATGAAGAAACAGTGTGGAGTTTTTTTTTATGTTTTGTTGCGTTCACATCGTTGTATTCTCTTCTCATTCTCAACAAAAGTTTTAAGGTGGTTGTATCACAAAATGATTTCTTAAGATTTGTTTGTAGCTTTTACTTATTTGAGGATAATGATATTCTCTGTACATACGTATCATTTTGAAAGGGGGGGGGGGGGGGGAAT
>NW_017293067.1:0-399 GCF_001594075.2 Trachymyrmex cornetzi
AGCCATTTTTAATTGGTTTGTATGTTGGTGAATGGGATCCAATTGATGTGCATTCTTATTTGCATAATTTTGTGATGGAAGTTGAGCACCTTTCAGCACATGGATATATGCGCAATTACGTGAGATATCCATTTATATTACAAAATTTTATCTTAGATGCTCCTGCACGGTCTCTTGTAAAATGTTGTGTGAACCATAACGGTTACGGTGCATGTGAGAAATGTACTGTCATTGGAGAATATCTCGATGATCGCATGACTTTTTTGGATCTGTATGCTCCATTACGTACAGACGAATCTTTTAAAAATCAAGATGATCAACTGCATCATACCGGAGTTACTATTTTACTTCGAATTGCAAATATGGTATCACAATTCAGACTTGATTCTTTTCATTTAG
>NW_017293068.1:0-399 GCF_001594075.2 Trachymyrmex cornetzi
TACGTCAGAATTCGACATCATTCGCTGACGGAGTCAAAAGAAATCGCAGTATCGCAAAATTCGGATAACACAGCGAGCACTAATAGCACAGGGCAAACTCCCGGAACTCATCTAACACGACTCGATGCGGAGATGAGTCATATTCTTAATTCTGACTGGCCACACGACGAAAGTGAGAGATGGAAAACGTACAGAGAGGCATTATGGTGATGCCTACGATTTATCCAAGAAACGCGAAGGCAGAAAGACGCCCGTAGCGAAAACGAAAATGCAGAAGATAACGCTACACGAGATGGCTCCGCTGATAACGAGACGACGAGCGATAACGTTTTTCATGATCTCACGCAAACATCCGATATACCGCCAGCACATTCCATCAGTAATACCGGTATTATTACG
>NW_017293069.1:0-399 GCF_001594075.2 Trachymyrmex cornetzi
ACTATCCGGGAGAACTTTAAGTTAGAACTGGAGTGTGTGGGTCGTAAATGGCCGCCTGAGAAATCATCGTTAATGGATAAGGATGTATTTCAGGGCTTTGCTGATTTTATAGCAAGAGTACTTAAGTTTAAGGACAGAGGCAGATAAATGTACAAAGGCTTTTATATGAGATTGACGATCTGAGATATTTACTAAAATACATTGGTATTTTTGTATATATATATATATATATTTATTTATTTATTTATGTTGGGATATATGTTTAGTTATTTATTAACATATATATGTGTTTAATTATCTGTATAGATTTATGTTGGTGATTGGAATGTTGGTGATGGTATCTTGGGACCTGAGCTTTCGAGCCGGTGACTCCGCCTCCACGAGGCCCCCGCTGGGCAA
>NW_017293070.1:0-399 GCF_001594075.2 Trachymyrmex cornetzi
AATTGCACTAATGAGAGCGCGCCGATAGAAAGAATAGAAACGGCTCCGGCCGCTCGAGGTATAACCCGGCCCAGTTTGTCAAATATTGTCAAACGATGGATGCGCCGGCAGGAAAGGCAAGAGAGAAAGCGCGCCGTTGCTTAACGCTCGGCATTGCCGCTCACACATCTCACCGCACCGCACCAAAGGACTCGCGCGATGGCCGCCACACACATTCGCGATTACATTATATACGTATGTAATAATAATACTGCAAAAATAGGACAAATACATACAAACCATAATAAACTTCAATTAATAAAACTGTCGAAAGAGAAAAAGCGATGAAATCTATGAAAATCTACGGAAAATCTAATTAATTTCTATCGTAATCTGTCGCTTCTCTAAATCGAAAGGAAA
>NW_017293071.1:0-399 GCF_001594075.2 Trachymyrmex cornetzi
TTTCTTCTTCTTCTTTCCTCCTGAAGATAAAAGGAAGAAAAATGAACTGATGCAAAAGTTTAGCTAAAAAGGACAGGCCTAATGCAACTCAAATTCCGAATTTATGAATCAGTGAAATAATTCTTGCTCTGCGAAGGTTGCGCGAACAATGTTCTTTTTCAGACGTACAATTGTTTTTGCAATTCGCATTGATATTATCAATTATTATCGCTTCCAAGTTATAATAAATAATGGTTATTAAAATTTCCATTAAAGAAAAATCAACAGCAATATTGGTCTCATCAATAAATTTTTCCACATTAAAATTGTATACGACGGAATAATACTATAATATCTAAATGTAGAAATTTATGTAATAAATGGCTAAAGAAACAAATCCAATGCATTGTTACGTCCAAC
>NW_017293072.1:0-399 GCF_001594075.2 Trachymyrmex cornetzi
AATAAATAGAAATAATATTTATATTTTGTTTTAAAGTAGGATGGAAAAGAAATCTAGCCAGTGGAATAAAGAGAATATGGAAGAGGCGATTGAGTCTTATAAACAAAAGACTTATGGATTTAATGAATGCTGCAGAATATTCGGAATTCCGAAACCGACATTTCGAAGACACCTTAACAATATGATTATAAGGCCTTTATCATCTGCAAAGAAAACTGGTGCTTTACCGACATTCTCGAATAATGTTGAAGATGAACTTGTTCGATATTTATTATATTTAGAAGAAGTATTTTTTGGACTTAACATTACAGATGTGCGTCGATTAGCTTTTCAAATTGCGGAGCGAAATTGTATTCCACACAAGTTTAACCGTAATACAAAGATGGCAGGTAAAAAATG
>NW_017293073.1:0-400 GCF_001594075.2 Trachymyrmex cornetzi
CTAATTTAATTACTGTACCGACTCTCTCTCTCTCTTTCCACGCGCCTGGACCCCCGCATACCCTGTATAATTGTGCAATCGAGATTGTCCAAAATATATTACAATATTTAAAAAAGTAAATCACAATAATCTTGAAATTTCTCAATATTTAATTATTTTATTTCTCAACCTACACTTTCATTTTTCCCCTCACATCCTGCCTCTCTCCTCATTCTCGCATAAATCGTGTGTATTTAATTTTCCAAATCGGTTGTTTTTTACAGGTGTGGGTCTGACTGCCTAGTCAGAACCCGTACAAAAAATTTTTTTTTTTAGCTAAACGGAATGAGCGCAAAAGTTTTTTTTTGCGGATATAGGTAGCGCATAAATAGCGCATTATTCCATAATTTTTTCATTAAGA
>NW_017293074.1:0-400 GCF_001594075.2 Trachymyrmex cornetzi
GCGCTCCTCCGTAACGGCTTATGGGACGCCAAGACGGCGGCACGGCGGTCAGTATACTAAAGTGCTGTAACTTCGTTAATTTTTAAAATTTCTTCAAACGGTTTCGGATATATTTTCTTGAAATATTAATCTTTCAAAATATGTAATAAAAAAATCGATTTTTTGAAGCCGAGAAAGGTATATGCTCCCTTAAGGCTCGGACTCAGATTGGAGAAGCACGACTAGCGATAATTGATCCGTATTGATCTGGATCGGGAAGCGAACTGAACTCTCGCACGCGGAACGTATGCGCCATAGTCAGCTTTTCAGGTATCGCGCAAGGGGGGTCGCGTGCCAACTGAGATAGACAGCGTGGTTAGAACAGGAGCGAGATATACGCGTGTTTTGAACGGTGTCGATG
>NW_017293076.1:0-400 GCF_001594075.2 Trachymyrmex cornetzi
TAAAAATTTTTGCAAATGATTTAAACAGAAATATTTTTTTGATAAAACATTTGCAATCGATAAAATAAACTTATAAAATATATTAAAAATTATCTACTTATTTCAGGAAGAAATTAAATCATATTTATTTCTATATATTATTAATTTGACAGTTTGTCATAGCTGTGAATGCAATTTACTTCGTTTCTGGTTATGCATAATCTATTTCCGGATATATAGTTATTTATTAATTAGCATTGTATATTTTACAAGTCAGCTCTATTAATTATAAGTGTTGTTTTATTGAAACATATTTGCATATTAATATATTCTGTAAGAATTTTTATCGTTTTTGACATCACAATCTGGGATATAATAATAGTGATAAGTGAATAGAAGCCTATAAATTCGTATTTTGATT
>NW_017293077.1:0-400 GCF_001594075.2 Trachymyrmex cornetzi
AATGAATAAACAAAGTATATATGCCACATTTATCTTAATTTAATTTATTTTCACTTGGAAGTTCTTCATTATCGTGAAAACCTTTCGTCAAAATACAAAAATTACTAATTTACATTAATTTTCTAATACTTATATTATAGTGATTAAGAAAATGTACCTCGTAAAAACTATTTTTAAAAGTATTCAAACTTCATCTCTGTTTTATATTTATCGTAAAATTTTGAACTATAATTTTACAAAATAAAACGTTTATCGTTTAAAAATGTTTGAGTATATTTTGTCAAAGATACATCATGTTTCTATTTTCTCTTTCTCGTTCAAAAACAGTCGTGCAAATATTCATCTTCTCTTAAGTCGTTGTCGGCAAATTATGGTCACAGCGATATCGCATGAAAAGTGT
>NW_017293078.1:0-401 GCF_001594075.2 Trachymyrmex cornetzi
TTGGAACTCACCTCGACAGAGGTATGAGGGTCAAGTCACACTGCATGGCATAATAGATGGAAAATCTCGACAAAAGGTCGAGTAACGTAAACTTTCTTTAGTAATAGACATGGTAATTTCCATGTGAAACTCTCATAGAGCTCATTGATATAGTCTGGCATTCTGGAGAGCCCTGAATCTGAGGCTCAGAAAATTTCTCTAAGAAATATTATTCCTAGTAACGAGTGGGAAATGCATGAGGCGATACAAATTTTAGTATCAAACGCCGAAGTATTCCAAATACTCGTCGACCTTTTTCAATAAAATTTTATGGTTAAAACCAACGCAAAGAGAGGATTAGATTCTGGAACTGTTCACCAAAGGGCTGATGCCCTGTGGTACGGTGTGAGGGCTCCGTTGGA
>NW_017293079.1:0-401 GCF_001594075.2 Trachymyrmex cornetzi
TTTCTCATTTTTGACCCATTTCTTCGCTCTTGATCGAAAATTTACGCTGGATGGTCCTATTTTGATGTCAGATTCGTATTCAGCGATTCAAAATACATAAGAATAGCTAGGTCTCCATCCCAGCACAGGGCACTTTTTTTTGTGAGCCTGTGTTATTAACAATTATTCTTAATTTGGTATATCGCACATTTTCATTTTAATTAATCATACAAATCTCAATTTGTGTTAAAAATTGCTACAATTGTTGGTGTATTCTGCACCAAAGATAGATTAACACAAAATTCGCAAGGTATTCAATTTAATCTCGCAAAGATATCATTATATACATTGGAGAACTGCATCAAAAAAATTAAGTAGACTTTCTTTCTTCTAAATATGATATAATATAATATCATAATATG
>NW_017293080.1:0-401 GCF_001594075.2 Trachymyrmex cornetzi
CAGTGCAGCTGAGGTCCTGTTTGTGCGTACTTTAATTTAAGCAATAATACTTTTGCAATCTGTGCATCCAATACAGAGATTTTTCACCGAATGGAAATGTGGTACAACAGGAGGCTTTAGCATCGCCTTAAGGCGATGCTACAATCGTCTGTTTTATCGATTCAGAGACTTTTTAAATTCTAAATTCGATAATAGTGAGATCTTTGATTCACTTCATACATTATATTATATATCGTTCTGTTTCACTCAAACGCATACATCTGTCCTTATCTAATATGCTAGCACCATCTATCTCAAGACGGCACAACTATTTCTAAACGCAATTTCGGCTCTGTCAAGGTGCTATTTCATTTGCGCGTTTTTGTCGTACGACAAATTTTTCAAGCCTGTTGATTGGTTAT
>NW_017293081.1:0-401 GCF_001594075.2 Trachymyrmex cornetzi
GGCCTTCCATTGTCGATGGTAGCCTCCGTTTGCAATGGTGAGTTTTCGTTAATTACGCTATCCGCAATGGCCGATACAGCACTCGCTTCGTCTGTCTCCCCCTCTTCTATTTCACGCATCCATTTGCCCTCGGGATCCGCCATTTGCAATCTTACTATCAATTCCGCTTTTGTCCCACCGTACTCAGGTTCCGTTTTTGCAATTGCTCCTTCAGTACAGCGACCTTACTTACTCGGGTCTGGCATAATTGAAGCTTTAATGTTACATTCACAATTTACACAAAATGGCTACGGGCTCTGTCCTCGTACAATACGGCCGTTTTGTTTACGTGTCGCTTTCAATGCTCTCGCTCAGCGTTCTCGCACTCGATTTTCGTACTTCAGCCACTTCTGATATCGAAA
>NW_017293082.1:0-401 GCF_001594075.2 Trachymyrmex cornetzi
TTATTGCGTGTCCATCTGATACGTGCGCATTTGCAACGTGTGCAAATGTACCGTGCGCAAGTGAAGGCCTCTCCTTTCAAGTTGAGTAGGTCCATTAGCTTCATGTGTCTGGCTTTAGGAAGACCCTTAGTAAGTAAGTCGGCGGACATATCCTCAGTGGGCAGATAATCAATCCTTAGCAGTTTTTCTTTTAAGGCGTTCCGAATAATGATGACGTAAGTCAATGTCCTATAAGTGTCCGGTTTTTCCTTTCTGATACTCCATTCTGCTCGGGACAATATTGGACTGTCAGTCGTCGCGCAATACCGCATTTATTTAGGAATTTGTCGAATTCTTTATTACAAAACTCGCGGCCATTGTCCGATTGTAAGAATTTAATCTTCGTATTCTTCTGGTTTTCC
>NW_017293083.1:0-401 GCF_001594075.2 Trachymyrmex cornetzi
AGCCGCGCAACTACTGCTACACGGAATTTCGGCTCCCAGTCTTCGCAAAGCATCCGTATACACGTATTTTCCATTCGGTGAAAATACTTTTCTTCTAGATTTTTAATCTTAGTTCTACAAACCCGGTATCGTTCGTTTCAATAATATGACCTCTGCTGCACGTTTATTTTTAAGATATGGACTCTAAAACTCTTATATCAAGCATATATGTATCTGACAGCTGAGTTGACAGCTGTACAAGCCAAAAATAAGTGAATTTTTTAACTTTGTTTCGATTTTCTCATGAAATCCAGTACAGCTGAGGTTCTGTTTGTGCGTACTTTGATTTATATAATAATCCCGGATCTACAATAGGTGTTTTAAGCCTTAAGCCGTAAGAAATTGACCAATTACCCCGGATC
>NW_017293084.1:0-401 GCF_001594075.2 Trachymyrmex cornetzi
AGATCCACCCAGTTGCTGTACCTCGGGAGCATATCCCATACCAGCATAGGCACCCATCCACCCTCCATCTCTACCCCCACCAGAGGAACCGACCCGGAAAAATTCACTCCCTATTGAAACAATTCCGAGTCTAGGCATGAGGACCTTACCCTGTTCTTATAGGGAGTGACTCACTTAGCCGTCTACTCACACGGCATGCCCAAATGGACACTCCGTGCGAGTAACCGTTGCCCAGCGGGGGCCTCGTGGAGGCGGAGTCACCGGCTCGAAAGCTCGGGTCCCAAGATACCATCACCAACATTCCAATCACCAACATAAATCTACAGATCACTAAACACATATACATTAATAAATAACTAAACATAAATCCCAACATAAATAAATAAATAAATATATATATA
>NW_017293085.1:0-401 GCF_001594075.2 Trachymyrmex cornetzi
TTATTCATATAAAACAGCAATTAAAGCAAGAGAAATATTTAGAAAAAATGTACTCTGTGGTAACAGGAAAAACAATGTAACATACTTGATTTTTTGGTGTCGTTTTTTTCTGATAGCATCATTTCATTTTCTAACGGATTATCTTCACTTATCATATAACATTGATTATTGTCAGCATCTTCTATTTTAAAAAGTGTTTGGTTCGCATCCATAAAAACATCTTTTCCAATAAAACATCTATGTTGTGGAACCACATCAAATGACTCAATCATTTCCTTGCAATGTTTGCAAATAAGACTATCTGTAATTCGTACAATTATAAATATCACTAATTTACCATTTTAATATATACAATTAGCCTAAATAAATTATTAAATAAATACAATACAAAATTATTGTTT
>NW_017293086.1:0-401 GCF_001594075.2 Trachymyrmex cornetzi
CGCTCCGAATCGCTTTAATTATGCCCGAGAGGAAGGAGAGTGAAAGAAGAAGGTAAAAAAAAAAGAAAATGAATTTTAGACATTTTATTCCATTTTGATTTCAAGAGATAGTTCGACTCGTGAAATTGATATCGCGTACATGGAGACGTTGAGGTAAACTCATAATGAAAAATATAAAATATAGAATAAAATTGACGAGATTCGAGTATTCGGTCAGTTCGCACGCGATCGTTTCCGAAAATTAATATTTACACAAAAAACGGAGGGTAGTGTGACTGAGACGGAAGTGCCACGTGCAATTTACTTTGCGTTGCGGTGTTGCTCGGCTATCCTTGAATGTGCCTGCTATGGAGGATGGCCCTCGGGATTTTTGCGAATGAGCACCAGTGATCCGCTTCGAG
>NW_017293087.1:0-401 GCF_001594075.2 Trachymyrmex cornetzi
CCCCCAGTCCACGGCCACGAACCTCGCTCCTCTGCACCGGGGTACACACGGTGTCCTAGCGCCTCCCCAGTGCCACGTCATCGCTGCGGACGGTGGTTCGTCCGTGGAGACGAGCCATTTACCGCCATCCGGTATGCGAGCAGGTTCCGCCACTACGGCCAATCCGACGTCCATTTCCTCAGAGACCTTACCTATGAGGTCCTGCGAGGGCCTCGACCTGTTAACGTTGATTTGCGCTAACCTGGCCATTACTGATTTCCATAACCTCTGCTCTCGCAGACCCGGAAGCCTGGGCCCCCCGATCGGCCCTCTCGCTCACTTCCTTTGTTCCTGCCACCCTGGGTTCCTCATTTCGCGGTATCTGTCCCCTTCCGTTGTATGGTACGCACGACACTGATCCC
>NW_017293088.1:0-401 GCF_001594075.2 Trachymyrmex cornetzi
ATTATTTTCACTAAAGCTGACAAAGGCAACTTAACGGTAGCGCTAGACAAAAACATGTATATTGAAAAAGTTAAAACAATGCTTGATGATAAAGATACATGAAAATTCTCAAGGATCCTACGAGTAAAATTAACAGTAACTGTTAGCAGGATGGAAAAAACAAAATTACATTTCGGAATTAACGTATAAACAACTCTATTGTAGTGATGGTAACATTCCTAGGGCTTATGCGTTGCCAAAGGTGCATAAACTAAATTGTCCATTTAGAATCATCATATCTTCTTTGGATAGTGCATTATATAATTTGGCAGCATTCTTATCTAGTCTGATTATAAACGGCATTTCTAAAGCGGCTAGTAACATCGAGAACAGTTTTGAATTAGTTCAAAAATTAAAAAACA
>NW_017293089.1:0-402 GCF_001594075.2 Trachymyrmex cornetzi
AAGGGGAGGGCCCCACGCGGGCCCGAGGGCCGTGGTGGACGAGTACCACTCCGCCTTCGGAAGGGAGCAGACCCCCCTCTAACGGTGCCGAATCACCAGGATTTGAAGTCGGAGTTACCTTCTCCTACCGGCGTATTGATTCCCCATTCTGTTACGGATGGTTCCTCCAGACCCTCCACACTCCTCGGAGTGTGGAGGGCCCTTGGGACGCCGGACCCGAGCGTACAGAGTCCCTCTATCTAACAAGGGACTCCGTACTGTGTAGTATTGGCACCCGGGACCCTCTTAAAGGGCCCCGGGTGAGCCCCCGTGCCACGACAAGGCTCTCCACGCACGGGGGCATTATCATGATCTAAGTTAACTAAACTAGCATTATCATGATCTAAGTTAACTAAACTAGCA
>NW_017293090.1:0-402 GCF_001594075.2 Trachymyrmex cornetzi
GCATATTACATTACAAAAATTTTTTTTTAGATTTTTTAAAGGTGTGGAACATTGTTTTAAATTGAGCGAGCGGCAGGAATTAAGTTCAACACCTAATAATATTAGTTAAAATTAATATTATTTTATTCTTCCAAGTACAATATTTATCCGGGAGTAATGACCTAATTTTGTTTACATTATACATGATCATTTAGGGTGTTTTAATATTCTAATTAAAATCACTATCATTAACAAGATATTGTATATATATTATCGATTATTTTCCGATTTATTTGAAAGCATTATAGATATGAATTTAATCATAATTTTTTGAAAAAAGTAAATGAAAACCAAATAAATATTAAATGGAATAAGCACAATGAGTAGCGTAATATATTATGGCAATATATTAAAAAAATTCAA
>NW_017293091.1:0-402 GCF_001594075.2 Trachymyrmex cornetzi
AAGAAGAATAATCGACTGTGATTGGTCAATTTCTTACTCTTACTTCATACTCCGTGTATTGTAGACGGGCCTTAATGTAAAATGGACTTAAAGGCCGCAGCACAGACTCTTGCATAGCGCATAATGCATAGTGCATAAAGGAATCAACCAATTGAAATTCTTCTTTTCCATAAAATGGGAGGAAAAGAAAGATTCTGATTAATTGATTCGTTTATGCACTGTGCGTTATGCGTTATGCAAAAGTCTGTGCTGCGGTCTTCAGGGCCATTCCACACAACTTGCATAGCCGCATAAACATATGCATAAAGAAAATCATCTAATCGTAGTTTACGTTTGTCTTTATGACAGAAACGTGATTGGATAATTTTCTTTATGCATATGATTATGCGGCTCTGCAAGTTT
>NW_017293092.1:0-402 GCF_001594075.2 Trachymyrmex cornetzi
AACCTCTCGAGGTGTTAAATTCTGATTTTAATGAAATTTTGTGAACTTGTAGCTTACATAAAGAGACGAATTTAGAAAATATCAGTTGCGGTTAAAAAACGGTTTGAAAGGGTGAAATTATCCCTTACATGTACAGCGGTTTTCAGCTTTTTTCGTTATATCTCGAAAAATATTTGAGATATAAAAAAATGTTTTATACAAAAGTTTAACAATAAAATTACCTCTATTTACTCAATGATATTTTTTTAGAACAATTATTTACCAATTTTTTGTCAAAAATTTCGAAAAAACATTGTTAAATAATTATTCTAAAAAAATATCATTGAATATAAGAAATACAAATAAACTCTCAAGAATGTCAAAATATAAACAGAGAACAGGCTAATGAGAGTTTTTTCGCGG
>NW_017293093.1:0-402 GCF_001594075.2 Trachymyrmex cornetzi
AAAGTCGATTCTTAAAAATTAAACGTATAAAAATTATTAGGTGAGTAAAAAAGGTCTGTGCCTTTTTTTGCAAAATTCAATTTTCATTTAAGAACAAACAAAAAGATATTAATCAGCGAAATATTCCGTTTGCATCAACGACCTTTTGCCATCTTTCGGGCAGCTTGCGAATTCCTTGTTGACAAAAGCTTACCGGCTTCGTGGCGATAAGTTATCAATGCATTTTCGTATTTCTATAAGTGTCACGAAATGTGTATCAGCCAAGTGATGCTGCAGCGACCGGAATAGATGGTAATCGGAAGGCGCTATATCTGGGCTATTCGTCGCGTGCAGGAGAAGTTCCTAGTCTAACAAAAAGATATAGGTCCTGAGTCGTTTTCACGACATGTGGTCAGGCATTGT
>NW_017293094.1:0-402 GCF_001594075.2 Trachymyrmex cornetzi
GCCGGAGGTCGAGTGGAGGGGGTTTGTTTTGACGGCCCATAGCTGCCCACTTACTACTGACATCAAGAATGGGACTAACCAAAGAAACAGGCGCTGCCAAGATTATATCAACAACATACTGTAGTAAAGGGGCAACAGAAACTGAATAAAAAATCACTTCGTTAATAAGATAGTGACTGTAAGTGAATAAGTGAAAGGAATTTTTATAGGTACACGTTTTTCAAGATGGTGACGTCGGAGCCGACGTTTTTTCGCTTCGGCCTGAGTTAATTATCTTAAAATAATTATCGCCAGTCTAATTTTGGGCGTGTCGATCCTCTTTTTATTTTTCCAAGGGCAGTTATTTGCAGGGAATGGAAAGTTACTTTTTAAAAGTAACAAGTTACAGTTACTCGTTACCGA
>NW_017293095.1:0-402 GCF_001594075.2 Trachymyrmex cornetzi
CATCAATAAAATAGCCGAGTCAGCGGGAAAGAGAGTCTGGAGAGGCTTCATTACATTCGGATTTGCTAGCGCTGGAGTGTTAGCAATATTCATTATTATCAGAGTCATAAAACTGATAATCGATACCGCCATTCACGGATACGCATTGCACTCAATTTACGGTTGGAGCATGCACCTAGTCGGAGCTGTTTGGAGTTCCGTAACGAATTTATTACTACATCTCGGAAGAAATAACCACACGGGAGCGGAAAGGCAGCCGTCAACATCATTCACAGAGCCCCCTTCCCCTTCAACGTCCGAAAATCAGCATCCCGGCCCCGTCCACCCTAGTGAAAAAACAGTGGAAAGTGGTATCAAACGAAATAAAGCCTTCTATACGTATAGTGAACTGAAAAAGTACTT
>NW_017293096.1:0-402 GCF_001594075.2 Trachymyrmex cornetzi
ATTGGTACATATTCTTATACATTACGTGTTATGCGTTATGCAAGAGTCTGTGCTCCCCGCTTATGCCACAAACAATAATCCCAGCTGAAAAACATAATATTGAAAGGAATGAGTTAGCACAGACTCTTGTATAACACATAATATATAAGTCAATCAAGAATTTCAACCAATCAAAATTCTTTATTTCATGGAAAGAAAGGGAAGGAAGGACTTTGATTGATATATTCCTATGCATTACGTGTTATGCGTTATGCAAGAATCTGTGCCTTCCGTTTTAATTTCATCTCAACAAGACATCATGTGCGTATTCAATAGGTTATAAAACATTGAGATATGAGATATACCTCAACTCTGCGGAAGAAAAAGGAATTTAATATAAACTTCTACTTACCGATTGCCTTG
>NW_017293097.1:0-402 GCF_001594075.2 Trachymyrmex cornetzi
AGTAAGACGCATATGTCAGCAAGATTATCGTGTGTGAGGTTATATTTGAAGGATTATAAAATCTCGTGACTGTCTACAAAGCATCAATATGAAGTGCTGTGTGCCTGGGTGTTGAAGTGACATTTTTGTTTATATACCATTCATGTCCATAGATTTCCATACATCGATAGTACATCGATCATAGATACATCGATCGCAACGAGCGCGAACGCTTCTGATTCGCTCAAATACCACAGCAAATCAAATGGCGGCTGATCAATTGCGGCCACGAATTTTCCTCGATGCCTATTCCAGTGTTATAGGGTGCATTCAGCAGAAAAGAGCGCTACGGAACTATCTGCTGAATGGCACACTTTTCGCATCGCTCTCTCAACATGTTGTGGGAGCGGACGCCATCTTATT
>NW_017293098.1:0-402 GCF_001594075.2 Trachymyrmex cornetzi
TACACTGAGAAAAAAAATTTGTTAATTTAAAAAAATATTAGTTGATTCAACTAAATGCGGCGGTCACGGGCTGTCAAGCAAATATTTGTTAATTCAAAGACATGTCATGTTGAGATAAGTGAAAGAAGTAGTTCTGTGAAAGTAATAATCGTTTATTATAATAACTATTTGATTGACTTAAGGTAGATGTAGTCTGTCTAAATGTAAATGTCATTGATACTACAAATTTGTTTTTTTCATTGAATGTTATGTTTATCGAGAAGACGGAGTATGTAGTTCAATGAATAAAACATTTTGTACAATTAAAAGAGTAATTAGTTTGTTTAAATGTATATATTGTTGTATTAAGCAATTATTTTGTTATCTGTAACTGATGTTGAATTCAAGGAAACTTATATTTGT
>NW_017293099.1:0-402 GCF_001594075.2 Trachymyrmex cornetzi
AAACGTATCAGTCGACAAATATGTTTGAATAATATATTCAATTGTCGATTTATCATTTTGTTTTTGGTCCAGTGTCTTATTAAATATAAAAAACTCATCAGTTTTGTCAGTTTCACTTAAATCTTGTTTTTTGGACGTACTTAAATAAACTACATTTTCATGGTTAAATTCCTGAACAATCGATTTTAATAAATCAGCAAAGCTTTTTTTTTTCATTTTCATTCTGTATCCAGCGCAATTTAAAGTCTGGTATCAAACAGGTAGCTATTCTTAGTTTATTGGACTTACAGAGATGATGAAATCTAAAAATATTGATATATTTTGTTATATTATGTGATTTGAAGAGGGGAATAATAAAATTAATCAGTGACGTATTTCATCACTTTTTATCTCTTTTACATG
>NW_017293100.1:0-402 GCF_001594075.2 Trachymyrmex cornetzi
CTTAATTTTTAGCATTAAATGATGCTGTTATTATCCGTTCTAATAATGTAAATTATAACATTAGCTCATTTTCTAGATTTGTCAGAGTTTTTTTTCTTCAATTCCACAATTCACAGTTAACTCTTAATCGAGATTCAAGATTCAAAATATTATTATACTTCTCATCTTTTTCTTTAGAAAAGAATTGGAAAGAGACGAGAATAAGGCCGCAGTCCGATTCACTCTCAAAATTATTTCATCCTTGTTTAATTGTCAAATGTTAAAAATAAGGACAAATAATGCTCATGAGTAATGAGCGGCGTTGTGAGAAACATGAATCGGATCTCGGTTAAGTTACCATGAGCCATAAAACTAGACAAAACAACTTAATTTTGGATTAATTTATGACTCAGCTTTCGCTGA
>NW_017293101.1:0-402 GCF_001594075.2 Trachymyrmex cornetzi
TCACATCAAGCAAAGGTCTGCAATTCGGGCTCTTGTCGCAAATGCAGCAAAAGGCATAACACCTTGTTACACCTATCTAATACAAATAAAACCGATCAAGCATCAGCATCGCAAATAGACACCTCTCAATCAGAGAAGGCTCTTCCTGTTTCAACACAATGTGTTTCAAGTAATCTTGCATCTAGCATTTTATTGTCAACCGCGGTAATTCACGTATACGATACAAATAACCAAGTTCATTCATGTAGGGCTTTGCTTGACAGTGGATCACAAATGAACTTTGTGACGCAAGAATTTGTTGATCGTTTGAAGCTGTCGGAAATATCTCTTGATATCTCCATAGCAGGCGTCATGGAGGGAGTCGTGCGCGCAAATAAAATTGTCAAGTTAGCTATTAAGTCG
>NW_017293102.1:0-403 GCF_001594075.2 Trachymyrmex cornetzi
GTCAGAAAGTTTAATGAAATAATATATAATACTCATAATAATAATACGGGGTAATTAAAGTCGCGTTATTTAATTATAAAGAAACTGTTACCAGTAAAAGTAACACTAAACCAGTAAAAGTGACACTTTTTTATTTCAATAAAATTTTTAGCTTTGTTATTTTTATTATGTTAAAGCTATTGTTGCAGCGACGTTAGGTTCTTAAAAAGTTTTATATTATTATTATAATAAACATTTTTCTATTGAATACGTGTTTGTTTTTCTGTTAATTGATACTTTAAACAGAAGTCTTATAAGTATCATATGAATATTTACAAAAAATTTCATTTTATAATAATTGTAGTACATTATTAAGGTACGTACATATTTTCTTAAACAAGCAACGTTTACTCAAAAGTCAAAT
>NW_017293104.1:0-403 GCF_001594075.2 Trachymyrmex cornetzi
AGTGTATATATTCAATGTTTGAGTGTAAACACTCAAAATTTAAGTGTAAACACACAAATTTCAAAGTAAACTCCTAAAATTTTGAGATTACGCTCAAATTTGAGTATAAACAATGAAATTTTCAGTTTTTTCCGTAAGGGCTACCAAATTTCATTTTGATTGATACAGCGGTTCTCGAGATATTTTGGTCACCGATTTTAAAAGTGCGGTTTTGAGAAAAATATGTTTGATGTTTGCCAAGTGATTGTGAAGTGTGTCTCCTAAAACATATCTTAGAATCCCCCAAAAATTCCTAACAGCTAGAATCAAACCTTCCTTACGGAAAAAACTCTTAAAATTTTTTGAGTGTTTACACTTTAAAAAACACTGAAAAAATACACTCAAGGTAACACTCAATTAATGA
>NW_017293105.1:0-403 GCF_001594075.2 Trachymyrmex cornetzi
ATTAGAATAGTGTACAACAGCCTTAATGTGCACTGAGTGCGCACCAGTGCAATCAGTGAAATATGCTATGAGTGCGCACTGGTGCGCACTAACTTTTGCCCAATCGAAAACGCTATAACTCTCTCTCAGAGTACACGGGTATACGCATGCGCGAAATGAGAGAGAAAGGAAGGACTCAAATAAGTGCGTCCTTTTCAAGATAGAATTACCCCCACTCCTCAAATTTCTGATAATGCGTATTCTAGTACTACTATCTCTATTACTACGTTTACACGGCACACTTTACGCCGAAGTTGTAACATCGATGTTACGAAAGTGATCAATTACTACGTTTACACGGCACGCTTTACGCCGAAGTTATAACATCCATGTTATGAAACTAGCCAATCACAATCATTCCATT
>NW_017293106.1:0-403 GCF_001594075.2 Trachymyrmex cornetzi
CTCTTACTAAATATATCGTTATTTTTTACTAAAGTGATAATTAAATTTGACATTATATAATGTAAAATTGATACTGTATAGTGTCAAATATAACCATTGTTTTTTTTTTAAAATATCGATATTATTGAGTAGGAGCAATGGTGACTCACATTGAGTTAATTTGATCCTATAATATTTAACAGTGTAGTGTTCAGGTGGGTTCCTTTTCGTTATCTAATAATTATAAATTTTGGATAAAAGACGTTTTGAAATTCTGCTCCTCATATATGTATTAAATATTATATTGAAACACAAAAGTATATATTAGGTGTTGAACTTATTTCCTACCGTTTTTAGTCTTCAAAATTGATTTGTTTCGAAAGGAAATACCTTAATCAAAGTATTATTAATAAAGTATTATTAA
>NW_017293107.1:0-403 GCF_001594075.2 Trachymyrmex cornetzi
TTGTAGCATAGATAAATTTAGAAAATATCGGTTGCGGCTAAAAAACGGTTTGAAGGGGTGAAATCACCTTTTATATGTACAACAGTTTTTAGCTTTTTCCGTTATATCTCAAAAACTATTTGAGATATAAAAAAAGTTTCTAAAAACGCGAATGAATACAGCTAATTTTGTTGAAAAATTGTATAATCTCAAATAGTTTTCGAGATATTTGGAGAAACATGTTACAGTACTAAGAGTACACGCGTTATCTTTTTTACTTTTGCAGGTTGTGTTCAAGAGGAGAGTACAAAATAAGAAGAAAGAGGAGTAGTTAGGGGAGATTAGGGGATAGATAAGGCTGCTGTGCGCCAATATAGGAGGCTGCTGTGCGCCAATACGAGGCTGCTGTGCGCCAGTATACGAG
>NW_017293108.1:0-403 GCF_001594075.2 Trachymyrmex cornetzi
AAATACGTGTCAAATATTTTTCAAAGTTCTACAAATATGCAAAGTTTCATTAAAATCGGTGAGAGACATTTCCGTAGGTTTACTTGTAAGTATCCAACCAAATTAATAGTAGTTTAAATTTTTTTTCAAGGATATTTTTATGATGATATGCATCATTCTTATAAAAAATTTGATATCAACAAAACTGCCGCCAAGTTAAATTCCATGTAATTTGGATACGAGATTACACCAGGTATGTAAATATGAAACCGGAATTTACTAATAGATGGCCATTGCTGTCAATGTAGTTGCCGTCAAACCGCGTCATTGACGCTATTTCCTTGTTCTGACAAAGATTTTCAACTCACAACAATACAAATTTCATACAACAGTATAATTTGTAATAGCGTTGAACATGTCGAAT
>NW_017293109.1:0-403 GCF_001594075.2 Trachymyrmex cornetzi
TAAATTTAGAAACTCTCTTAATATTTAGATAAAGAATTTAGAAATAATAAAATCTTAATATTTCAAATCAAAGTTAATTTGAAATTAATTACTTTTTTAAGTTATTATTCATTAATCTGTATTATTATACATTAAAATAAATTATTTGCTGCAAGATGTTATTTATTAAAATCTACCAATTAATTTATATTTATCAAAAAATCAAAATTTCCAAATTGACAACTGAAATAAAGCAAAATGATGATTGTCAGTAGAATTACTTCTTACTTAAATGTTTTCACCTTTGCAAATAACACACATGTGTGTACATATATAACAAGTTATTTTTAACTTAGTACCTCGATTACTTTCATTACTATAAACGATCATAGCAGTAACTTTCACTACCTTGTAAAGGGATGAA
>NW_017293110.1:0-403 GCF_001594075.2 Trachymyrmex cornetzi
GCGTATTATATCGGGATTGAGAATTCTCATATTTTGTAAGATTGTTCGAAAGTGTGAATGTGCTTTTCTTTATTTTAAGGGTGACTTACTCAAGTCATGGAAACTTGCAAAATTAATTCTTCCCACGGAAAGTTGCATATAGCTTCGGAGGACGAGACACAGCTTGGACGCTGTTGTCCGTAACGTCAGTGGATGACCTGCCAGAGATAAGGAGAAAGCGCAGAAGTCTACGGTGATCCCTGCTGATCACCTGAGCTATACCAATCAACGAGCGACAGAAGCGAACTCAGCCATTATTGCTTCAACAAGATATCTCAACAAAAACATCGCAGTTGATGGAACGAGAGGACACACCTGACGCAGAATCGTCCAACAGCACCGATATGTAGCAGCCATCTCGCCC
>NW_017293111.1:0-404 GCF_001594075.2 Trachymyrmex cornetzi
TCTAATTCCTTTAATTTGTCTAATGTTTGTATCGGAAAAAAATCCATATAGTAGTCCGATTCGGTATCTTTCTTTTTATCTCTTTGGCATTTAAAAGTCTGAATGTCGTTTTGCATATTATCTAATTTAATATTCATCGTTTTTTGGAGCTCATATGATGTTGAAAGTTTCAAATCTATATGCAGCAATTTTCGTATAATATATCGATATCGTTGAGAATCTGTCATTGCTATAAATTAAACATGTTACAAAATAATTAACTAAGTTTAATATTCATTAATTTAACATAACTTATTGTTATAACAATAATTTAATAGATATATGTTTGGCATTGAATCTATATCATAAAATAATACAAGTTAGTACTTACATGTATTAAAAGAATCAGTTTCAAATGTTTTAAG
>NW_017293112.1:0-404 GCF_001594075.2 Trachymyrmex cornetzi
ATTGCATACTTACTTTCTACAGTAGTTATGCTAAGACAATCAATTTTAATTAATTTTGTTGTGCTGTAATAATAACTGAACCTCACTTGTGCTAACATCATATTCTAATGCTGGTTGAATATCCATCTCATCCATTAAAATAACACAGTCGTCTTGATTCGAAGATTTATGACTTTCTCTTTTCTTTGCTATTAATGAAAAAACATTTCTTAACAAACCAGGTTGAAAATCAATCTTTCTTGTAGATCTGCATATTGTAGAATAAGATGGTAATGGTAAACCCAGATCTTTCTTTAGATATAGATAAGTCTTCCATCCAACTGTAAAGAGTAAGTATTGATATTAGTATATTAATTTTTATATAAAAATGAACAATAGTTTAAAAATTATGGAACTTACCAGCA
>NW_017293113.1:0-404 GCF_001594075.2 Trachymyrmex cornetzi
TCCCCCCCAGCCGATAGGCGCGGTGGCCGTCGTAGCCACGCGCGAGCTGGGCGTCAATGCGAGATCGGTGGAGAAATCAAAAAATCTCCAAGGGGGTGTGGCAAGGGACCTCTGGACCGCGTTCAGTAAGCTGACTGCGGCCCTTAGCTCCGTCATCGGCAGAGCGGGCGGCGCGTCGGACGAGGCGTCGTCTCCGACCACCCCCTGGGGCGTTGACGGGTCAGCACCCGGAAGACGCGGGATAAAGAGGAGAGGGGCGACCCCCATGGAGATCTCGGACGCCGGGACCTCTGCGGGTGGGGAGAGCTCCAACCTCCGGACAATCCGAGCGAAGCGGGGGCAATCTTACCCTCCCGCTGAGGGGAGCAACGGGGCCGCACGGGCCGCCGTTCGCCTGACTGAGG
>NW_017293114.1:0-404 GCF_001594075.2 Trachymyrmex cornetzi
AACATTATTTGGGTTTACTGTCTGATAGTAAAAATCACGACGTGATAGTAAAATGCATAGTTACTAGAAATTTCATTTGCTAATAAATATGAATTTTACTATCAAACAGTATATACCTAAATAATATTTGCTGGAATCTTCATTCCATTCGAATGGTAAATGTAATGTTTAAAGGTAAAACTACAAATCACTCCGTATTTTAACTGCGCAATCGAGGGTTGAAAATGACCACCGATTCTCGTAGTAAAAAGGCGGTCTTATTTTTATCAATGTACCTACTCAGTGGGTGCGTTCAGCGAATACAACGGTTGTGCAACTGTTGGCAGAATGGTCACTGAACGCGCCTAATCAGTTACTACGTTTACACGGCACGCTTTATGACGAAGTTATAACATCGATGTTAT
>NW_017293115.1:0-404 GCF_001594075.2 Trachymyrmex cornetzi
TATAATATAATATTATACCTTTAAACGTCTTCAACGTCATCAGTACGTGCATCGCTGAACCACCAATCCCAGATGCCAATAATTGAAACCAAAAAACTTCCTGATTCTAGTCAACGTAATAAATTAAAATAAAACTTAATAAATCTAGTTAACAATAATAAAATAAAAACAAAGCAACATGTCAATTATAAAACAACAAAACAAAAAAAATTATTTTAAGATTACCTCCGTTAAATTATTTAACCAAGACATTAGTAGTGCAGCGAGAAAACAAGTCCTGATAACAATATTACAAACCAACGGTCGAGAAAACAAAATACACATCATCAACACTCGACGGCACGGACAATACTGAAATACGTTCTGATACGATCCTTATATATTGCGTTAAATTTCGCTTCTAT
>NW_017293116.1:0-404 GCF_001594075.2 Trachymyrmex cornetzi
GACATCCTATGTATTCTTTTTATTATGTCACTTTTTATTAATGCTTAAAAATATAACCTGAGGTGTTGTTCTCTGCCATAACCATATTATCGCACTGTGATGTTTCATCGTTTTCTGTTTCCCGAGATAAAAGTTGACGAACTTTTAAAGAGACATAAAACACGCGACAAAAAACATCATTGTCGGTAAAACAGTGCACAAGAGACAAAAGGACAAGACACAAAAAGCAAGAAACAGAAAACAAAAAGCACATTGTAGACCAGCCATAAAAGTAATGAATGTAAATTCCATATATTTATGGTAATTCATGACGTTATACAGATTTTCAAGATAATTTAAAAATTCTAAAAAAATTCGTCCGCCATATTGGATCCGCCATTTTGAATTTTTGAAATCTAACCTCA
>NW_017293117.1:0-404 GCF_001594075.2 Trachymyrmex cornetzi
ATTTTATTAAACCAATGGTTACTTTAATATTTGTAAACGGAATGAAATATTAACAATAAATAAGTCTTATTTATTTTTAATCGTTAACTTGCGATTATAAAATTTATTAAAATTCATCTAATAAAATTTAATTACTTTCACTTTGTGGTACGCTGATTAAGGATACATTCTAGTAACCGCAATAAAAATAAGACCTTTTTTGGAATTTTTCTTGAGGAAAACTACAAGACGTACAATTATAATTTGTCACGTACTTATTAATACATCTGTCAATATATGAAAAAAATTTTTACAGCAATATTTTCATTCCAAAATTCCAAGAAATTAAATAATTAAACTATCGGTAATCAGCGATTCTTGGTCCATAAAGTAAGCCTCTAACTTTTTTAAACATTTGGCTGTAA
>NW_017293118.1:0-404 GCF_001594075.2 Trachymyrmex cornetzi
TTTTTTTTTATTTTCTGTTTTATTTAGATTTATATAAAATAATATTATAAAAATTATCAATACGTCCAAAGAAATAGTTATATATGTTATAATGTTATAGTAATCAAAACATAATACACGAATACTTATATTATATCCGTTAAGTTACCTAGGGTATGGTATTTCTCAAAGCATGGGACGACACATAATGCCACATTACATTTCTTACAGCAATATTTACTTTCTTTTCTTTTTTTCTCTAAAGAGCACATGTAACATCGTTTTTTTGTCTCTCCGCATGCAGGAAAATGACGTCCTACAAGCCGTAAAGGAGGTGGTTGAATAAAAGCCGGTGTAATTTTCTCAATACCCAGCAAACCAGCAATTATTTTCATTCGAAAGCTAGAGAAACTCGTTTTTTCTTG
>NW_017293119.1:0-404 GCF_001594075.2 Trachymyrmex cornetzi
TTTAAACAAGGATGACTTATTATATTCGTTAGACGCTGTATCTTTATTCACGAACATACCTATTGATTTGGCTATCAACGCGCTGAACGACAAATGGGAAGAAATTAAACTAAAAACGAAACTTAACAAAAATGAATTTTTCACAGCTATTCGTTTGATTCTTGACTCGACTTATTTTACGTTCAATGACATGTATTACAGACAATCTTATGGTTTATCAATGGGCTCCCCACTGTCCCCTGTCATAGCTAATTTAGTTTTACAGGACCTTGAGACCAATTGTATCAACAGATTATCGATCAAACCTACCTTTTATATGAGATATGTTGACGACATTGCACTAGCAACAAGTAGTAGCAACATTAAAAAGATATTAAAGGAGTTTAACGGTTACCATGAAAGAT
>NW_017293120.1:0-404 GCF_001594075.2 Trachymyrmex cornetzi
TAGTGTCATCTTCGTTGTCAGATTCAATCTTCATTTTTTTGGTTTTCTGCAAAATATTTTTAAATTATAATTTTTAAATTATAATAAAAAATATTTTAAATTAAAATTTAAAATAATTTTGTTATTACGGAAAAAATGTATATATTTATTAATAAGTCTATTTATGAAAATAATATTTTGTATTAGAAAAGTATTGGAAGATGCCATTATTTGGTTTATTAAATTTTTAAACTTAAAAGAAACTTTAAAAAAAGCAAGAATTGTTACAATCATAGTTATCTTATGAAAAAAAAGTTAAAGATTGTTAATTAATTTTTTTATAAATTTATATTTTTTCAAAATGGATGGTTTTTAATTAAAGAAATTTAAAAAATTTTAGAAATTAAATAATTTTAATTTAAAAA
>NW_017293121.1:0-404 GCF_001594075.2 Trachymyrmex cornetzi
TGGCTTACCAAAGATTCACAAACCGGATATTCCTCTCAGAGTTATTGTGTCTACCATCGACAGTACTCTCTATCCATTGACCTTATTTTTACACAAAATTATTTCTAAGGTTAGTGTTATTTCTCCTAGCTATGTTAAGAACAGCTTCCATTTGACCAGGATATTGGATAACACATTTCTTGAAGACAATTATACTTTGATGTCACTTGATGTAATTTCTCTCTTCGCAAATGTACCAATTGATTTAGCACTTGACAGCATCTCTGATAGATGGCCATCCATTTCTAAAATTTCTAATATCCACAAAAATGAATTTTTCATCGCGTTAAGACTGGTTTTTTACTCTGCCTTTTTTTGCTTTGACAATGTGATTTATAGACAAAAGTTCGGCATGCCTATGGGTT
>NW_017293122.1:0-404 GCF_001594075.2 Trachymyrmex cornetzi
CAAAACAGAATGTTTTATACGTAATAAGCATAAATATGCGATACAAAACATTTTCCAATATAATAGAGGAGCTAGAATCTCCCTACGTCCACGTCGTTAGCTTTGGATAACGCTAAGAGGGAGTGATATTTATCAGGCAGCCATATTGTAGCTGCTATTTTGTATTTTAATATTATCTTTATCATTTTACTTTATATTTTTAACAGAACCCAAAAAAATGAATCTACTGCAAAATATTCAAATTTTCAATAGTTTACTAGGTGATGGCGGCCATATTTGATCCGCCATATTGAATTTGCAAAATTCGACTTCAGATTCGGAATCAGTGAATCTAAAAACATGGTAAGCAAAGTTTCAAGAAAATCTGACAAAGCCTAATTCGGTAGCGACAAGATTAAAAGATC
>NW_017293123.1:0-405 GCF_001594075.2 Trachymyrmex cornetzi
CGAGACAATATACGGCTGGCCGCTATTAGTCGTCATGGAGCACGCAAGCGACAACGACGACATCCTAAAGGCGCTCGATGAGTTGATTGGGGAGCCGTACGACCCGGAGCATCCCGGGATGGACCGGTCGTTAAGGGCAACGATAAACGTTGCGGCACCCGCAACGAGGTACCCCCCGCCACCGGCGTACAGGCGGATACCAGTGATCGGCTGCACCACACAGACCACCGACCGGCAGCGCCGAAGCAAGTGGGCCTGGCTCACGGCACCCGTGCCGCCGCCGACCACCAGGAGGACCGACGAGGTAGGGCCACCGATCGCCAGCGTAAAGCAAACGGCACCGCCACCGGAAGTACTACGACCGATGGGGCCGATGCCACCACCGCCCATCACGGTGGAAGTGGA
>NW_017293124.1:0-405 GCF_001594075.2 Trachymyrmex cornetzi
TTTTAAAAAACCGTAGAGTTCCATCAGAGTGGAAGCACTGGACATATTGCATAGGTTTAACATTATGCTATGAGGATAATTATTTCTTGTGGGCCAAGACAAAGGCTATATGGTTGAGAAAACCTGATCTCGATCTGTTACCATTCTTAGCTTGTTGTGAAATTGATTGGATTTTTACAGAACATTTGTCATATTTATTTTTAAATCGATTTAAAAATGCAAGTGAAGGTGTTGCTGTTATTCGTTCTTATATAAACATTTTTCATTCAATTGTTAGCAAGTACGCTAATACCTACCTTCAGAAGATATTATTGAATTTGGAGAAAATAAAACCAAAGTGACAGCTCTTTTTTATAAATATAGATCTACTTTATTTAATAATAATAAATTTTTATATAAAATTAT
>NW_017293125.1:0-405 GCF_001594075.2 Trachymyrmex cornetzi
CGTAACATTTTAACGTAGAAATAAATATATAGGACTAGCTTAGAGAGATAATTTTTATTTTATATTATAAGTACGTTAGTTGACATTGTTAGGGGTTATATGAATAAGTTCTTTTTGTTAATAACTGATAAAAATTTTGTAAGTCGTAAGGTTTGATATTTTTAGCGGTATACGTATGTGAATATAATGTGAATTTTATTAATATTGCTCGTTTATAATAAAAGCCTTGACATTTCAATTAATCTAATAATCCTTTAGTTTGAGCGAATTTCTAAATTTCTAAATACGTTTTTACGCTGTAATTGAGAATGTACTGTCGCTCCTTGTCTGGCACAGAAAACTTCTTGTCTAGCACATGTTAAAAGTATTAACTTCAAATGCAATCATCTTTTGAACATACCTGAT
>NW_017293126.1:0-405 GCF_001594075.2 Trachymyrmex cornetzi
CATTCATTCATTCATTCCGCAGCCTCTTTGCCGCTCAGTTCAAAGAACTGGGCGTTGCCCGTCTCTAACCACATGGAGGTGGGCTGCATTCTACTATCTATTGCGTCTGTCGCTCATAGCTGTCCTTATTTTAAAAGCCTCTGTCGCATATTCCTGAATCCGTAAGTACTCGCTTTCATCGCTGAGAAACGCCCTCCAATCAGCTTGCTCGTCATTGTGTAAGAGTAAAAGTTCCACATGGCGCCTAATATCATCATATAATGGACAGTAAAACAATATATGCTCTACTGTTTCGTCTTCCTCAGTACAATTGAAGCATTTTGAAGACTACTGCTCCCCTATCCGCCAGCGCTTTATTTATAGAGCCGTATCCAGTTATTATCGCCACTAATGCTCTATTTGGCC
>NW_017293127.1:0-405 GCF_001594075.2 Trachymyrmex cornetzi
AGGGATACGAGGTTCAGGGCACCGAGGACGGCAGCGGTGCTGGTTAAATGCGCGGAGAACGAAGGAAGACCGGGAGCGGCGACCTATGCCGAGGTCATGAGATTGGCCAGAAATAAGATTTCTCTGGAGGACCTCGGCATAGCTAACACCCGCATCAGGAAGGCCCCAGCGGGTGGCCTGTTAATTGAGATCCCGGGCGGAGAGGAGGCCGGAGCGAAAGCTGAATCTCTGGTGACGAGATTCAGAGAGGCTCTTGCTGACAGCGAGTTTAGGGAGGACGTTAGCATCGTCAGACCTATGCGACGGGCTGAAATAAGGATTACGGATATTGACCAATCCGTCACAGCCGAAGAGGTGGCGGAGGCCGTAGCGACCAACGGCCAAGCCCTGAAGGCCGACATAAGG
>NW_017293128.1:0-405 GCF_001594075.2 Trachymyrmex cornetzi
TACACACACAGCCATTGTACACACAGAAAAAGATATAAAAAGATATGTAATAATAAAACATGTAGTGTAATTTTTTTAACCACATAAAACTAAGTAGATAAATAAATTTTAAATTAAAAAAATTAATTTATTTATTTATTTATTTATAATTAATAAATTATAAATATTATTATATAATACGTGTGCATTAGTCCGAATATTTTGCAATTACTTGCATGATTTCTACTTTACAATGTATCAGTTTACTTTTATTTAATCTCTTCAAGTCAGTATAGATTGAGCTGCAAAAGTCTTTCAAGGAACTATCTTCCGCAGTCATAGTGTTTCTTTCGGTTACAAATTTTTTAAAAACATCCATCGTTTCATTTAGTTTGGTTTCGACAGATACTTTATTTAAAGAGTCTT
>NW_017293129.1:0-406 GCF_001594075.2 Trachymyrmex cornetzi
CATTACTTGTACGATTTCACTCCATAACTGTTTCTTTTTCATTTTTGGATCGCGAAATTTTTCTTTTCTTTCCAAATATTCATTAAGAAAAAGTTTTGTAGACTTTGTTGTCCATGTAAGATTATTTATTGTGCCTGAAAATAATAATTGCATTTATATATTTATTGTGTTTTATATATTTATTGAAAAATAATAGACATCAATAGATTAAATAATACATACATGAAGAACCTGCATCCTCAGAAACTGATATTAATTCTGGTGCAGACGTGTTTTTTGCCATATATTCTTTAAAAAACTTGGAATCTATAAAATATAATTACATAACTTAATAAAGAGACAGAAAAAAAGCAAAATAAATTCAAATAACACAAAGTTCAAAATTCAGATAAAATGTCTGAGGCAA
>NW_017293130.1:0-406 GCF_001594075.2 Trachymyrmex cornetzi
GCGAATTTCAACCGGTTGAAATTTCTACGTAATGTTACGGTGCAGGTAATTTTCATATAGATGCATATAGATGATGGACAGAAATCAAGAGTTGATGGTATATCTGTAGTGTATCGAATCTATGCCTACTCTCTCTCTCTCTGTGTATTGATATATATAATCTTCAAGAGGAAGGTTAGGAAGGTGTTCTGTGGGTGTTTGAATCGAGATTCTCTGTAGCCGGCCATGTATTTGGGTAAGTTTCGTATATTTGGAAGAGTAACTTTTATTAAAGAGAGAGATCTACGTTTTTTTAAAAAAAAGATAGTTTAGAAATTGTTACTAGAAATTCACACGAATGTGAGGTTATATGTGCGTGAACATATGTATATTCTACAATAATTACATTTTTATTATAAAACATATG
>NW_017293131.1:0-406 GCF_001594075.2 Trachymyrmex cornetzi
ATCATTAGATTTGCTCAATAATTCAGAATTTAGTACAGCGTACCTGTTGTTAATTGAATCGGTCCGACGCGAATAAGGCTCAGAGCCTCGGTTGATATCAGGGTAATTGATGTAATCAAACCTCGAATCCCGTTCAGGCGTTTTAAATTCAGCAGATATCCTTTTCCTGGCAGCTACCAGAGAAAAATTTTCTTGAGCGGCCAACGCGATGATTTTCTTTTGCTTGATGAGCAACAGGCATTCATTAGATGTTGGAAGATGGCTGCCGTTGCAGCTGATGCAACGAGGAGGTACATCATGCATGCTGCATTCTTGCGAATTAGTGTGAGGAGATTCGCCACAACGCATACATCTGGCGTTGCTACGGCAGGACTTGCTAATATGTCCTGCTCTGAAACAATTATAA
>NW_017293132.1:0-406 GCF_001594075.2 Trachymyrmex cornetzi
CGTGATCCTGTAAACGCGAAAGATATACGCAAAACAAGAAAAAAAATGAAAAACTTGTTTCGACCTATTGTTCTCTCGTTCTCTTGACCTTATTATCCGAATTTCGCTCCTTTTACTCGCGTACTTCGCGACCTTGTTTACTACCCTTGAAATATCACTCGGCTATACTGAAGTGTTCACGTGATCTACTGATCACCCTATCTATTCTTCGCATGGCAAAGGTGACTCTTTTCACCCCTGTCTAATTTTCTTCGTGTGCTACGCTGTTTTTTCCTCTTGATACAAGTTCTTTGGTCCAAACGTTATTTCTTCTCGTAATCGTACTTGCGTTATTACGATTCCCTCAAATTCTAATATGACCGTAAATAATTTTATTTGAATTCTACCACTTACTACTTCGATGGTG
>NW_017293133.1:0-406 GCF_001594075.2 Trachymyrmex cornetzi
CGATCGCCCTGCGACGTTCTAACTCCAAAAGAGTTGCGCTCGCACCAGGGGACACCGCACCATCCCGGGCAATAATGTCCCTCCTCCGGAGGTACGACCGTCTAAGACGGTTCGCCGCCAGATCGAAGGGAACCATCCCAGCCAGGATGGTCGCGGCCTCGCCCGAGATAGTGCGGTACCCCCTAATGACTCTAAGGGCTAGTTGCCGCTGCAACCTCCGCACTGACTTTACTATTCCGCGGTCTTCCGCCGCCGTCTGCGCCCATATGGGTGCCCCATATAGAATGACCGACATTACTACCGCGGCATAGGTCTTCCTTCTTCGCTCGCCGGGGCCCCCCATATTTGCCATTAATCTGGCGAGGGAGGTCGCCATGCCCCACGCTTTTGGCACCAGCGCATTGAA
>NW_017293134.1:0-406 GCF_001594075.2 Trachymyrmex cornetzi
ATATCGACTGAACAACATCGTCCTACAACAGCAGCATCTATACAGTCATCTGTAAGAATTTTAACACTTTAATTTCTCTTATGTTCTCTCCTCTCTCTCTCTCTCTCTCTCTCTCTCTGTCACTCACATACGTACACACACACGCACATGCATGCACGCACGCATGCACGCACATTCTCTTATTCACTGATGCAAACAAATTGCTATCACTTTCACCTTATAAACAATTCCATTATTATTATACTCACTTATTTATTGTAATTTTTATACAACGATTTTCCTGATAAACAGTCTTCAACACAGCTCGACACATCTGGTACATGGAAGAGAACGACTGAACGATATCGTCCTACAACAGCAGCATCTATACAGTCATCTGTAAGAATATTTTAACACTTTAATTTCT
>NW_017293135.1:0-406 GCF_001594075.2 Trachymyrmex cornetzi
CATGAATCGTCGGAGTGGGGGGTCATCGCCAGCGAAGCTTCGCTGCATGAAATTGTACCTTTACGTCAATTCCGCACCATGGGACCGTGCAACCGAGTGCATTTTTCTCCACGCATATATATAACGAGCTTAAAACTTCACAGAACATCACGCCAAGAATGACGGTGGCGGAAAAAAAAGCACTTTCCGGACGAAGCGAAGCAGCCGGAGAGGCCACACACGGACTAAATGGAGTAGGACGAAGAGACCAGCATTTTATTAATTAATTATCATATTCATTCGTTTATACTTTTATAGTTTGTTAAAGGTCTAGTCCTATCCGAGGTGTTCATATTACTCAAATTAATAATTATTTTATACTTCTCCAAACGTACAGGTTACATAACAATTAATTTTAAAAGAATAT
>NW_017293136.1:0-406 GCF_001594075.2 Trachymyrmex cornetzi
AAAAAAACCAATCTTAATTTAGAAAAAATATCCCCTTTTGAATGTGGATTTAATCCCCTAACAAAAGCTCGAATACCTTTTAGAATACAATTCTTTATCATTAGCCTAATTTTTTTAATTTTTGATATCGAAATTGCTCTTCTTATACCTCTAATTTTTTTAATATCTAATTTTAACCCTTTTATTTTAATATACTCCTTTTTATTTTTATTCATTTTAATATTTGGGCTCTATATTGAATATAATGAAAATTCTCTTGATTGAAAAATTTAAATTCTAAATATATATAATTTTTATGAAGGATATTAGTTAATTATTCGCATAACATTTAAATTGCACTTAAAAATAATAATTTTTACCTATTATATATCTTACTTATATCGACCCTTTCCCCCTTACTTTTTTT
>NW_017293137.1:0-407 GCF_001594075.2 Trachymyrmex cornetzi
ACCTAACAAAAGAGCAGGGTGCAAAAGTCTCCCGATCGGGAACACCCGACACGTTTCTGAACGAACCACCTAGGTAACGCTGAGATACTCTCAATTGATTTCTGAACGGCATTCGGGAGCTTGGGTGCTTCCGAGTGTAGTCTTTACAATGTACTTATTTATATATAATAGTAGTTTTTTACTATTTATTTATTTATTAACTTTTATTCCGAGTGTGAGTGTCCGCGATCTTGCCGAGAAGCGATTTCCGTTAATAGTTTATACGCGCCGCGAAGTGAGGTTAGGTGGGCATGTACGTGGCTGTCACCGCGATCGCGAAATTATTCTTCTTCTTCTTCTGTTTCTTGGCCACCGCAGCCTAGACAGGCTGGTACTGGGCCATTGAGTTCTGCGTAAATTGGGGTAAT
>NW_017293138.1:0-407 GCF_001594075.2 Trachymyrmex cornetzi
GCTTAATAATCACGAGAAAGCAACGAAATTTAAGGAGTGGAGGGGGAAATGAGCTGACCCTCGCGGCGGTGGGGCCCCCTCGCGGCGGGGCGTGAGCTTACATCCGCGCGGTCCCGTTAGCGAAGAGCACCGCGTCGGACAAAGAGCTGACCTAGTCGCGGTGCGACGCATACAAGCTTAACTTCCGCGTCAATGCTCACAATTATGAATAGCGTATAATTTCGTCGCCAAGCGCGAACGTCACCCCGGAAGTGCATCATAGAGGAGGAGCTTATACGCGATGTCATTCAGGGAAAACATACGTCGAAAAAAGAAATGCGTTAGTAGGGCGAGGGGATTAAAAGACAAAAGAACCTTTTTTCGTTTTCAGGTATTAGATCATTTTTATTTATTATTCGTTACTTGAT
>NW_017293139.1:0-407 GCF_001594075.2 Trachymyrmex cornetzi
TAATATAAATAAAATTTTAACTATAGCTTTGCATTAGATTTATTCGAATTAAAATTCATGAAACATATCAATGTCACAAAGAAAAGAAGAACAGAATTACCAATTCCAGACACCATGCTAGAATTCGTGCAAGACGAATGTTTTCTTCTGTAAGTTGATCACTTGGTGCTAGTAATTTATAGGCATAAATTAACGCAAGAGAGCGAGTTTTTTTCCTCCTAGAACAGTATACTGTAATACCTGCATAAAGAAACATCAAAAAAAAAATCTATATATTTTTTAAGTCCGAGATTTATTGTTTCATGTACCTACTTACAGGCTTTTTGAATTATTGGAGAATACTGAAAAGGTTTTTTATATTTTCTACAAAATCCAAAACTAGTTCTATTTATTTAGCTTTTTTTTTT
>NW_017293140.1:0-407 GCF_001594075.2 Trachymyrmex cornetzi
ATCTGTTTTTATGAATAAGATTTTAAATAATGTATCTCTAGTTTTCAACGTTTATAAAAAATATCTCATTTTTCTATATATTTATATAATATAAAAAATTATATAAGATTTATGACCTGTTATTGACTAATGTATGAAATAAATACTATGTATAATATCGAATAGAATATAATGCTTATTTCTAATAACAAAAAACCTCGTTGAAAAATAATTGAATTATATATAATATGTATTATATAAAATGCAAGTATTATATATATAATAAAATTGCTTTTATTAGAAATAAGTAATATTTATATCTTCTTATTCAGATAAAGAGCATATCACAAAGTTACACATGCATTAAACATATCGCATAGGAAGTCTCTCACAAATTAAATCTCTTTTAGCAACATTTGCTCGTTCTT
>NW_017293141.1:0-407 GCF_001594075.2 Trachymyrmex cornetzi
TATATAAAATTACACATATATAATTATATATAAAATTGATATATTTTATATACAATTATATATAATTGTACATATATAAAATATGTCCATATATAGGGTAAACCGGGGAGTAAAGATCTCCAGGGAAAAAGATCCACCTCTTGTTCCTTGGTATTAACGCATTTATTAGAAAATTCCGCCACACCATTCGTCAATTAAGAGTGGAAATCTTATTTCACACCGTTGCCGCATAGTAACTGTCAGAAAGCTTACACGAACGTGCTCGTGCGTTTGAGAACCAAAAGTAAAATATATTACAGTTATTTTAGTTTCAAGGGATCATTTTTGCAACTAGATAGATTAAATAAGGTTGCGTTTTGATATTCACCGTGCGGAAACTATACAATATACGTTACGTGCGCTACCAT
>NW_017293142.1:0-407 GCF_001594075.2 Trachymyrmex cornetzi
TACTTTGGTTTAATAGTAGATTCTACGCCAGATCTTTCTCACATCGATCAATTAACGATAGTTATGAGATATTGTTTAAAAGGATCTATAATTGAACGTTTCTTATGCTTTATTCCAATTTACAGCCATACAGGTGAATCTCTAAGCACAGAAGTATTAAATTTATTAGAGAATAATAGTATTGACATATGTGACTGCAGGGCTCAGACTTACGACAACGCGAGTAATATGTCGGGAAAGTATAACGGCTGTCAAGCGCTTATAAAAGAAAAAAATGAATTAGCGTACTATGTTCCTTGCGTTGCTCACTCGCTAAATCTTATTGGTGAATGCAGTGTTGATTCCTGTTTTTATGCAATTAACTTTTTCTCGTTTTTGCAAAAACTATATGCTTTTTTTTCTGCTTC
>NW_017293143.1:0-407 GCF_001594075.2 Trachymyrmex cornetzi
TTTTTTTATATAAACGATTAATTAACTAATGACGATCTATTAATTTGAAATATTTGAAATATTTGATAATCCTTATTCAGAAATAATAAATTCATAAACGTAAACCTAAATATACCATAACACTATCGTAAGAGGTAAAAGGACATAGGAAAAAAGTACTTTTATGAGCGTCGCGTTCGCTACGCGATTTGTAAAACATATTCTCGAAAACGCAAAAAAAAATGGAAGTACTAAATATAATAAGAAATGACGCATTTACACATAGTCTCCACAACCTTGCTTTAAGAGGTTTTAAGTCATAAGTCGAAACAGATTAAGCGACAATAATTCCTGTCTTTAAACTGTTTTTGCACAGTTTGTAGGCTTTAACCGTTAGACTTAAGCGAGTTGTGCTTACGACCTAAGAG
>NW_017293144.1:0-407 GCF_001594075.2 Trachymyrmex cornetzi
CGCTGCGACTTTTCGTCGACAACCCCGGCAAGCGCGCGACAAAGAGAGAGTCGCGCTGACGAAGATGCAGCGTCTGCCCTCAAGCGCGTGAAGATGAAGATGGAGGAAAAGGAGGAAGAGAAGGAGGAAGAGGAAGCGAGCGAGACGTTCGAGGGTTTCTCGACCCCGCGTAAATTCGACGATCGGTCGCACGACCCTGTACAGATGATAACCTCCACCCCGCGTACGACGATCGTACCGACAATAGAATCGTTGGAGAACGTTTTCGAAACGACTGATGACTCGCTAGCAACGAAAGGTTCAAAATCAGCTGCAAACGTCGGAAGGTCGAGAGGCGTTGCAACCCGGCTTGGGCCCACTGGGCCAACAGTACGTCGAGGCTGTCCTGAGGGGAGACAAACGGAAGA
>NW_017293145.1:0-407 GCF_001594075.2 Trachymyrmex cornetzi
GCTCTGTCTGCACGGTGTGTGTATATCACAGCGGCAGAAGATTGTTGCCGTTCGCGGTAATTATTGGTGCTTCTGCACATCTAAAAATAAAGAAGAAGGGAAAGATTTAATATTTCCTAGCATTGTTGTCCCTCCCGATTTGTCACCTGTTTTTAACTAATTTTCGTTTTCTTTTGTCTTTTATTACGCGAGTTTTAATCCCGAGTTTCGCGGTGTATCCTTATAGGTTTATGTCTTTGAATATGTGTGCTTTAAATCGCGACGGGAGATTTAAATCTTGACGCGTGAAGTTTAATTCCCGAAATGCGAAATTTAAATCCCACCGAGCTTGTCACCAGTTTTTCATGTTACGTCCTGAGCGCGAGTTTTCGACGGTCTCGAGACGCGACACGTGTTCGCGGGAACGC
>NW_017293146.1:0-407 GCF_001594075.2 Trachymyrmex cornetzi
GGGGGGCTCAATTAATTGAGTCCCCCTTCATGTTAAAAGGATAAAAGTATTAATAAGTATTCAGTATATAAATTGATTAAAGATATGAAATGAGGAGGATTTAAAATATTTAGATTTAATAGGTGGAAGGGCATATAGAATTAGGATTGAACTAATATAAGGAGTGCAATAACTCCGCCTAATTTGTTAGGGATGGAACGAAGGATTGCATAGGCAAATAAGAAGTATCATTCGGGTTGAATATGGGTTGGGGTTACTAGAGGATTAGCGGGGGTAAAGTTATCTAGATCTCCAAGTATATAGAGATATTGTATAATAATAATAAAGAAAATAGAGAGGATAATAATGGGGGGATCCCGTTTGCCTACAAATCGATTGCCTACAGTACCTTTTGCCTACATCACTTT
>NW_017293147.1:0-407 GCF_001594075.2 Trachymyrmex cornetzi
TTGAATTACTACATCGATTTGGTTTAACTTTACTGCACTAATTACGCAAGTTGTGACTCTTAAAATAGCCTGAATTTATTTATTCATTTATTATAAATTGTTAATTGATATAAGCGTTACTTATAGATACATGCATGTCAACGGAGCTTAAATTGGACAGGCCTGACCTAAATAATATATAGAAATAAAAAACTTACCTTCAGATTGTGAGAACACTTTTTAGAAAAAACTACCAGATCTCCTGACGTAACGAAAATGAATAAATGTTATAATAATTGTAGCAAAACGGTTGGTTGGACCGAGTTCGTTGCTTATTATACATGTTTGGTAACGTCTGTGCTCTCTTCATGCTAGTAACCGTGCTGCAAACGGCCCGGAATTCGCATCACTGCCCCACCTTATGGGTT
>NW_017293148.1:0-407 GCF_001594075.2 Trachymyrmex cornetzi
AGCTGTCGCTTATTTTCACGTGTTTTATATCTTCACTTATTGGTGACCACGCATCGCGACTTGCGCTACCGTTTGTTCTTGCTGCTGGTCTTACAAACAGAGCTCGTCTTAGTTTCAAGCTGTATTCGACTGCGAAACGTTGTTGGATAATATTAATCTCTGAAAAAATGTATCGTAATAAAGGTCGTCCACATAAAATTCAAAGTGAAGATTTTGTGAATAGTGTTGTGACGTACAAAGATCGCGTAATACTATCGGGTAAAATGGTATCAAAAAATAATACGATTTGGTGCGACATAGCAACTTCTTTAGATGGTAAAATAAAGTCCACCTCAATTTATGCAATGGTTATGAATAATGTGTACGGTGTACGTGATAAACTTCTTGGTCGCTTACAAGATGCAAGT
>NW_017293149.1:0-408 GCF_001594075.2 Trachymyrmex cornetzi
ATGTATACAGGTCGTTATCACCCGGATAAGGGGACGACGATGGCGGACTACGCACTGGAGTACACCAGACAGGCAAAATTGTTAATACCGCCGATGAGCGAGACAGAGATCTTAAGGGCCATAAAGAGTCACTTCCACATAGACGTATCGAGGGAGATACGTGCAACGACAGTAAGCAATCTGAAGGATTTAGGAAAATTGTTGACGAACATTGACTCGGAAAAGAGCCAGATGAGACGGAATATCTCAGATGGGAGGCGCAGGGACGCCGAAACGACGAATTGAGCGAAGACGATACCGGCGAGACCGGAGAGTAAAACGTCGATGTCCAGGAGGAATCAAGGAGCCGACGATAGAGATAAAGCGAACTTCAAGGGCGCGAGAGAAGCGTACCGTTACGAAGCACCA
>NW_017293150.1:0-408 GCF_001594075.2 Trachymyrmex cornetzi
AACGAATGAGAACTACTCCCAGTAATTAATTAGAAAATGACAAATGTATTTGATATTAATGAAGAAGACAATTACAATAATTTGCTCTATTACTCAGTTTTCCGCGGTTACAATATTTCGCCTCGGTACGAATACGAGCTGCTTATGGGCGGAAGTTATCCGGCCGCGTGACACAAAATGTTACAAGATACGGAGCCGGCGATTATCGCGAGCGTTATCACAAAATCCTTACTCGATTCGAAGTTACAATGGTAATTGCGGCTTTCCGCCGAGCGTCGTACAACAGTTTTCTTTACAACTCGGAAGGTGACTCGAACGCGGCGTACGAGACAAGATGGCGGGTGAGCGTAGAAATTTTCTAATGACACGCGGCGACTTGGCTGTGGCGAGAGGGCGGCAAGTCTTGCG
>NW_017293151.1:0-408 GCF_001594075.2 Trachymyrmex cornetzi
CGGCAAGTAGATTTTTGATATAATATTGATCGTAATAGAGAAGTATTGTAATATGCAACTTCTAAAAGACATTACATAAATTCCTTTAATATTGTATTCTTTTACGTATACTACAAAAGTAGCAAGTTATTTTAATTTGTATTGAAATCAAGATTTTGTAATAAGGCTTTTATTCCGCCTCCATAGATATGAAGTACTAACAATTAGTAGACATTGTGTTACGCATCGTAATATGTTATTATTATTTTTATTATAAATTATAGTAAAAATAATAATAATATATTACGATTTGTAACATAATGAAAATAAACAGGAAATACAAAAGTTATAATATACATTGAACAATAATTTTTGTAAATTATATATATCAAATTGGGCACTGTCCATATTAACAAGTATTAAAAGTTT
>NW_017293152.1:0-408 GCF_001594075.2 Trachymyrmex cornetzi
GTCCTTTATGCAGTTAGCAGTACCGGCGGACCGCAGCACAGTCGAGCACGCGTACGAAAAATAACATTTCACATTTAGTGCCAAAAATAAAATGTGAACTTACTCTAATATAATAACAAAACGTATAATTAAGAAGTGACAAACTTTTATTTATGTATTTGAAATGTAAAATTAGAGTAATTGTGTTTCTTTTTAGCAGGACGTGTGGTGTTATTTTCATACGCGTGCTGCGTCGTGCGGTTAGTCGTCGCACTTCCTATTCGTTCTCGTCAGTACTTGTTTGTCCTGGTTTGTCCTAGACCTTGCAGGGTAACAAAATAAGTGCAATATAAAAAGTGATTGTAAAGTGATAGTATAGTTATTGATACAAAGGAAATACTTAAGATCTAAAGTAACTGGTCAAGTTTT
>NW_017293153.1:0-408 GCF_001594075.2 Trachymyrmex cornetzi
TAAACAAAATATTTATAGCCATTAAAATCGTGCGTTAGTGGTGTATGCCTTTTTTATTATATCATTAACAAATAATAAATATATAATAAAAAAATCAATAAATAAGTGTATAAATTAAATATATATCTAAATGTAAAAATAAAAAAAATATAATGTATAAATGTATAAATAAAATGTAAAAAAATGTATAAATGTAAGATATAAATGTATAATAATAAATTTATAATTAAATACTAGAAATTAAGAAAGGCTATAACGGTCGAAGCTGGATCTTCGTTGCTTTTTAAATAATTCAATATTAAATTACTAATATATCCTATATATGCGTACTTAAATATATACCATATTGTAGTCTTTTTCAATTGTAGTCTCTCTCTTTATAATTAAAGAGAGAGAGAGAGAGAGAGA
>NW_017293154.1:0-408 GCF_001594075.2 Trachymyrmex cornetzi
TTGGGGCATTTTGTTTTATGCCTAATATATTATTTTTCGGTGTTTTTCATCGAATGTAAACATGCTTACAAAGTAATATGTAGGTAACACATAGAAATTCAAATAAATGTTATTGCTATAACTTTCAAATTTCTATGCATTTTTCTCGAAATTATATTAATGGCGGAAAGAGAAGACGCTTTTTCGTCAGCCATGGTATATTTTGTTCCATTTCACTACAGGGAACAACACGATGACATAAAACAATACAGCATATTTGCCCGATTTGTGTCGACTGACACTACTAGAGTGCGCTGAGATTAAAATAACTAATTGTATTCATCAATATCTAACTAATTAGATTTCTCTTCATAAGTCATCATACCAAACTGAAAAATATTAAACAAATCCTCTTATAATGTAATAAAT
>NW_017293155.1:0-408 GCF_001594075.2 Trachymyrmex cornetzi
ATCACTGGGCGGTCTACCGCTCTAACAAATGGCGGCTTTCGGCTGATCCGCCCCACTCTCCGCTTCACCTTCATTTTCTCTGGTCACTCTAGTTCCACCATCATGCGCGCTATGCAAGGATTATCCCCCTCTCCATATTCCATCGAATCGTAACGCCGACGAACATTCTAGGGTGCGGTCAAACGTACCTTACTGAACGCTTCAATCGCTTTCTATTCTAACGCTTTCATAGACCCGGTCAATGAACATTTTCAAAGTTGCAAACGCTTCACTCGGATACAGTCAAAATAACGCTGCGAACGCTTCGAAATTAAACTTGATTAAACTGTTGACCAGCATACGACACACGACACGTAATATTGGAATACAAATGGATAGAAAAAAGATATTTGTATTAATATGCGTAAA
>NW_017293156.1:0-408 GCF_001594075.2 Trachymyrmex cornetzi
TAGCCACGGCAGTGTCGCTGCGCTTGGCTTAGCGCCGAGACACTACCAGTGTCTCCAGATACTTATATTTATTATTTATGTATAAGAAGTATATACATACATACATACATACATACATACACATTATAATACTCATAAAATTCTAATATTTCGTTTAAATACATCTGCGTGAATATCTGAGCATGAGAAATTTGTATCTCTATTTGTTATGTGTAACAAAAAGAAATGGAGTAGCTGCACACGTATGTGCAATATCCATGTATCGACAATACATGTTACGTCCTGATCTAAACAGTTCTTGTAGACCACTCGAGCGGGTCGGACGTGTTCCCTCTCGTCTCGGGTACAGTTTAACCATATACAGTTACGACAGTAAAGGCGGAACCTTTGATGTTCGTGTTACCCAGT
>NW_017293157.1:0-408 GCF_001594075.2 Trachymyrmex cornetzi
AGAGCTCACTGAACGCTCAGTGAGCGGTTATAGTACTGAATGGTCGCGTTCAGCCAGTGATGCTAATTTAGCGGTTTTCCAGCTAGTCTAGCGTTTTTTAGGGGTTGTCTAGCTGCAAAATTTAAGAAATGCGGCTAGCGGTAATTCTGACGGGATTTTTTTTTAAGCCGCATTTCTTAAATTTTGCTGCTAGACAACCTCTAAAAAACGCTAGATCTAGCTGGAAAACCGCTAGAAATTGGCATCACTGCGTTCAGCAGACTCAACTATTGTGAAGCAGATCCGTGAGCACTCGCTATGGGTCACGTGGGGTGATTTCGATTGACCACAGCTCGATTGGACACTACCAATCACAGCGACCGGTGCTTAGGAACTTTGTAGTCTCAAGCGCTGTGAGTGGCTCCCGGC
>NW_017293158.1:0-409 GCF_001594075.2 Trachymyrmex cornetzi
GTAGTAGTTAATGGTAAGCAAAAGTCTGTACTCATTAAATGGTCTTAATTAGTACAGGTAAATGTACTACTTATATCAGTGCTCGGAATTAGTTGTTTATTTCGCCAATTCTGAGGCGACGCCTATATTTATGTCTCAGTTAATAATGAGAAATTCGTAAAACTTGTAACTTAGTTTATATAATCAATTAAGATAAATGGTGGAGAAACTATATATATAACAAATTTGATTGGACGCACTCAGTGCATACTGATGCACATTACATCTGAATTTGTGTATTTAAGTGTGCATCATATATAATAGTACACATAAATGTAATTGTATATATAAATGTAATTGTACAGATATAAATCGATAGAACTATATGATCACAAATTTAATCACGTAAAAGTGATTGAATCTGTATAAA
>NW_017293159.1:0-409 GCF_001594075.2 Trachymyrmex cornetzi
TGAATTTATACACAGCTGAGGAGGACTAAGTAAAGCTCGAAATGTTCTGTAAAAATCATAGAATAATAAAATATGTTTTTGTTTATCGGTCATCTTAACATTGCTCATTTAATATCCTAATAAATCTTGTGTTTTAATTTGTTGTTACTAATTGAGGTTATACTATGCATAAAATTTTAAACAGATGTTTACTGTTAAATGCAAAAACTATTCTACAAGTGGTACCTAAAATATGAATCAACACCGAGTGTTCTCTTTTATTTTAATCAATTTTAATATGGCCTTTTAATATGATCTTTTAATATGGCCAAATAACAGTTTATTTAAATGATGAAATAAGACGGGAGTCGTAATTACGCGACGCTTAGACAGTGTTTTTGCCAGATTAAACTTACTGTGATTTCACTTG
>NW_017293160.1:0-409 GCF_001594075.2 Trachymyrmex cornetzi
AATACGGAGAAATCCCACCGAATAGGAATGTGGTAAAACAGGGGGGCTTTAGCATCGCCTTATCCGATTAGAATTCTTGCTTTGATTTAGATTTCAATGCTCTTCAAATTGGTCCACATTTTAAACTTTAACTTGGCTTTATCACTATAAAGATATTTCGTAGCTTTGAATTATTACTATGTGCAACCTTATTATTATGAATGTTCATATTATGCATACTTTATTATTATTATATTGTGTGTTATTTCCTATTTTGAATTAAGACGTTATGTATGCTTCTATTATACTGAATTATTATATTGTGCGTGACTAACTATTCTGAATTATCATATTATGTGACATTTTATTATTCTGATATTGTGTGTTATTTCATATTCTGAATTATTATGTTATGTATGATTATAATATT
>NW_017293161.1:0-409 GCF_001594075.2 Trachymyrmex cornetzi
TAAGAGATATAATTTTCTATATAACTGTTTAAAAAGTTTGTTCATAATAATTTTGATTAATAGTATGATCAGTTCAATCTCTGAAAGATGTTTAGAATAAAACTTATTCTGAAATGTGAAATTTTGTTCTTTAAGATTGAATATTAGGATATTCTTATTGAAGACCAACTTAATTTTTATTCTTTAGAGAGAAAATTTACTAAAAGTTATTTAGAGAGTTCGAAATCGATTTTATATTTAACAATATATTTTTTCCTGGAAATTCAATGTTACGTATACAAAGAATAATCAAGTTTTTTTTGGAAAATTTTGTAATAACCTGGAGAGAAGTCTTCATAATCATTTCATAATTAGAATTGTCATGTCAATAGGAATTCGGTTGCCCATATGAGCTGTTACACGACAAAGC
>NW_017293162.1:0-409 GCF_001594075.2 Trachymyrmex cornetzi
TTCTCTTCTTTCTTCTTTACTGGATTCTTACCACGCCAATTTTCTTCTACGTCCGCGTACTCAAGTGATTCAGATGATTCAAGTGTCGAATCGGCTGTATTTTCGACAATAGGATTGTTATATCTTAAATGATTTGTTTCGATGTGACTGCTAGTTTTCTCTTTCGGTATGCTAGTGCGATTATCAAGCGCTGCTCGTTCAATTTTACAAACACTGTTAATCGATCGTAAATGTTTAATAACAAATTTATCCGCTCGTAAAGGTTTTCCTTCATCGCTAAATGTAATATTCTTTACATCGTTGAAATAGGCTTCTGATCTAGACGATGAAGCTACGCAATTTTTAGATTTAATAATTTTTACCATGATATTAGTCCATAGAATATAGTATTTTGAAAATCTTAGAAATG
>NW_017293163.1:0-409 GCF_001594075.2 Trachymyrmex cornetzi
AGTAGTCAACGGAGGAATGACGGCATTTGGAATAATTCGTGCATAAAAAAATTAGAGTGGAATCCCCTACTGGGGAAACCACTATAAAAAAAGCGCACCATGCTATCTACCTCATGACAGGTGGTATGGAAATGATAGCATTTTATCATTTTCTTTGGTCATAGACATTTCGAAGGGTGAAATCAGACCTCATGTGTGAAGCGATTTTCAGCTTCCTCCGCTATATCTCGAAAACTATACTGATTTTAATGAAACTTCATGAACATGTAGCTTACATAATGAGACGAATTTAGAAAATATCAGTTGCGCCCCAAAAACGGTTTGAAGGGGTAAAATCACCCCTAACTATATAGCGATTTTCAGCTTTTTCCGTTATATCTCGAAAAATATTCGAGATATAAAAAAATGT
>NW_017293164.1:0-409 GCF_001594075.2 Trachymyrmex cornetzi
ATTTATATTAATTATAGGTTATGATTGTTTTATTTGCAAACACCAGTGTATACTTTGCTTTCGCGGAAAAATATTAAATGTATTTACGTTTTTCCGTAAAAGCAAAGTTATAAATTATATTTGCAAATAAAATAATTGTAACTTAACCCTAAAAATTGTAACATAACCTAAAAAATATAAGAAAAAATCGCTTTTTAGCGATTATCCCTTAAGGGGATGCTGGAGTCTCCTTTTTTACCGATAAAGCAAGCGTTTATGTTCCTTGCGCGGTTCTTCGAATTATAGTTGCACAGAATAAAAATTTCTTCTCCACAATTGAAATATCCGTGCTAATGTACCTGCTCCAGGTGTATTTTGTGTCCAAAACTGGGAAAAATAATAAATTACAGATTCCTGTATCCATGTGCTA
>NW_017293165.1:0-409 GCF_001594075.2 Trachymyrmex cornetzi
TCAAGCTTTAAAACTCTCTTTTTAAATTTAAATTTAGTTCATTTTTGACGAAGATATTGTATACACAATTTTGAATTAAAAAATACGAAGAAACTTTCCCCGACCCAATATATGTTTACTTCTTCAGAGAGAGCGGCGCCACCGAGTATACCGAGCTTGTAGAACTGTTTCTTCATAGATTCATCGTCAAAGTCTCTCCAAGGTACGGTCTTCACTCTTTCAATAATATGTTTGGTAACGTTTGCCCCCTCTACCGTTACTGTCAGATTCTCATTTATTAGATTCGATGCGTAATTCCATGCGGTGATACTCTGTTTATTATCCCATTTTGCATACTCTGCGTCGGTTCGTTTCAAGAGTTCGTGAGCGCTTTTCAGAAGATCGTCGGTAGTTTCGTGATTTTTGCTGA
>NW_017293166.1:0-410 GCF_001594075.2 Trachymyrmex cornetzi
ATTCTTACTACCGTCTTAAGCAATGTCTTTATCGCAGGTGATTGATTTATGATGTCTCAAGACCGTACTTGAGATAGTTATAAAAATAAAAATCGACTGTGGATACTAGTCTTGATCTTAGAATACTAAATCTCAAAATCGATCTAAATTGAAATCATCATAAGTATTAAAGATTCCCAAATTTTATATAGCATTATTATCGCTTGTACATGTTTTTATTAATTTAAAATTTGCAACTTATATGCATTATTATTTACCAGATTTTTAGAGATCTATTATGCTCTTATTGGTAAATTGTAGAAAAAATAATAAATGTGATTACAAATTCATTATACTCATTATAGAAAATATTTTCAATGCAGCTATTTTATTTCTTGTCAGTGATGCAGTCGACGTAGTCTTCTTGATTA
>NW_017293167.1:0-410 GCF_001594075.2 Trachymyrmex cornetzi
CCTCCCCGGGGGGCGAGGGGGGTAGTGCATAAGGCATTTCCTCCCCGACAACAGAAAAAAAAAAGGTACAAAAACGCTCGCGCTCCAGATCCACACACTATTCCATAGAAAAAAACTCCTCAAGTAACAAATCTGTAACAAACAAACTGGATGAAGCAGTTGATATTTTTAAAACATTTGTAACTAACAGAAACACTTTAACTGCAGAAGATAGTTCCCTGAAAGACTTTTGCAACTCACTCTATGTTGACTTGAAACATTTAAACAAAACGAAACTGATACATTGTAAAATAGAAATCATGCAAGTAATTGCAAAATATTCAGAGTAATACGCATATATATATGAAGATTAAAATCGGTTTTATATTTAACTGAGTTGTTAGTTCAATATATTTTCAATAATAAATAAT
>NW_017293168.1:0-410 GCF_001594075.2 Trachymyrmex cornetzi
TAGAACTGTTTACTTCTCGTTCTTAATTTTGAATGGAAAAATATTTGCTTTTATCAATTATAACTCTAATCATGAATTTCGGAGCGCACTGAAAAAAATGCATGTAATTTTACATGGAAATTATACATTTATGACTGGAAAATTACCTAAATATGGTCGGCAATTTATAATTTCCAGTAAATTTCCAATCATATTTAAGTAATTTTTCGGTCATAAACATGTAATTTCCATGTAAAATTACAAGCATTTTTTCAGTGCGGGTTTAATCTAACTAGAAGGAACTTTCCTCCCTCTTTGAACACTCATATATTTGAGTAAAAAATTTTCAGGGTCGGTAAAAAATTGAGTTTTTCTGGGTTTTTACTCAAAGTTTCTAGGTTTTCTTCGATAATATTTATTCTAGTCACGTA
>NW_017293169.1:0-410 GCF_001594075.2 Trachymyrmex cornetzi
AATTTATTATAAGAATTATTTGATTTATCTTTTTTAATTTGTACTTACTAGCATCTTTTATTAATTTAACGACGTATTTTCTCCATGTTGACTCAGGAGATTTACGGTCTTCACTCCATTCTTGTATTTTATTATAAGAAGATTTCGGTGGATATTTACAAAACCATGTTCGTTTAATTTTATATAACCATTCTCTTGGTACAAGATCGATGCATGTTTTTTTGTCTCGACGTCGAATATTAGTAAATAAAACGATAATATGGGTAGCATTATCATCTAATTCGGTTCTGTTTTAAATTTCATAAAAGATGTTATCAAATTTCACATCAAAAAACTATTTTCATATAATTTCAATTTGCTAACAAAATATATAATACATCTAAAAAATACCAAGGAATCAAAAAAGGCAC
>NW_017293170.1:0-410 GCF_001594075.2 Trachymyrmex cornetzi
AAAAAGCTATTCCATAATCCCTGCTTTTACCCTACATACGTTTATACATACATACATACATACGTTTATACGTACATACGTTCATATATACGTTTATACACACGTTTATACATACGATTATATCTACATACGTTTATACATACATACGTCTATACCTACGTTCATACATACGTTTATACACACGTTTTTATACGTACGTTTGTATGTACATACGTTTATACATATGTTCATACACACGTTTATGCATACATACGTCTATACATACGTTTATACATTACAAAGGAAGGGAAGGGAAAAGAAATTTTAAAAACGTATTAAAAAAAAATCTCGTATTTTATTTTTTAAAATTGATACATTTTTTTTTGGCGTTGTGACCACCAGTTATGTATTTTAAATACATTTTGTAACGC
>NW_017293171.1:0-410 GCF_001594075.2 Trachymyrmex cornetzi
CGCTTATTCTATACGTTACAATAGTATACGCCTTTACTTGACTTGGAATTATAGATATAGTAGAATGGAATTTGACGCGAATCGAAATACGCGGGGCACGAGAGATTTTCTTAATACGCGGACCTTTCTTATAACGCTCTTGTAACACTTGTGACCAAACGGGTGCCTAAGCGGCTTGCATTTATACTGTGGTCTATCCCCACTGGTTTAGTAGACAGGCCTTTGTTCTAGGTGCACGTGCGTTGGCGACGCAAGTCTTATCTTGCGGCGTCTTCCTGTTTTTGACTTGGCTTTTCGTGAAAGCGTTATTGTAATTTAAGAACTGTAATTTAACAGCGTCGCTCTGCTTATCATAGATTCCTTTTAGGCTAGAGTTCGGTTACATTATGGTTGCTTTGTTCTAAGTGCAC
>NW_017293172.1:0-410 GCF_001594075.2 Trachymyrmex cornetzi
TTGTGAGGCTGATATCGTTGAAAGCGTGCTACGCTGTGATGGTTGCGAGGAGCTGTGACTTCTGGGCGACACGGACTCCTGCACCTGTGTCGGTTGCTCTAATTGTGCCGGCTGAGGGATAGCGTTCCTCGCCGTGAACGCTAGGAGCATTTCCTGCAGCAAAGCCTGTTGCGCCTGCTGAGTCTCTAGGATTTGATTATGCATTTGTTGCATCGGGGTAGTCAGAGCAGTTATAAGTGACTCTACATTCGGCGTTACCTGCCAAGCCTGTTCTGGAACTGGTGAGAGACATGGTGGAGTAGACGTCTGTCTCGTGATCGTTTTCGGCGTGCCTGCCGTCTTCGCCGAACGCGTTTGAACATTCTGTCTCTCAATGAAATTAAGAATGTCTTCTATCAGTTTGTAGCGAT
>NW_017293174.1:0-410 GCF_001594075.2 Trachymyrmex cornetzi
TCACGACGTTGCCAAATTATTCGTTAGACAAGCTACAAAAGCAGACTATAGACCGTGAATTAATTCTTATAATGCCATATTACGATTTCCAAGAAACGTTTGATATTTTAGACGATATATGTGAACTATTAACGGAAATCGAGAATAAAATAGAATTGCATGTAACATGCATGAACGCAACATGTTGCATGACCTTATGATATTATTGATCGAGAACATAAATGATTTGTTGCAAAATTACTAGAAATTGAAAAGAGCTAATAGATAAAGGATCAGTGCGGATAAACGATCCAGTGAATAAAGTAGAGTCCACTGAAGTGAATTAAAAATAAATTCAGTGATAGCATTGCGCCAAACCAAGGGACAGCCTAAAATTAAATTCAGTTCGCGAAAAATTTCGTGTGTTTTTG
>NW_017293175.1:0-410 GCF_001594075.2 Trachymyrmex cornetzi
AGGGGTGGTGCAGGTGAGTAGGAGACTTCGAGTGGAGGAGAAAGCGAAGAAAGGAGGGAGGGTATCGCGAGCGTCTCAGTTGTAGTGTTCGGTATCGGGGGGTAAGAATGGCAGGGTGGAACCGCGGGGCGAACTTCTTGGGCGGCTCGGGTCCTGCTTCTAATGATGGTTCGGCGCGACCGTACGAATCGTATCACGCTGCGGCGTGGAGATGAAGGAGCGGTGGACTCGTTAGAACGCACTGCAACGTTATTAAATAGTAAGTGAAAGAAATTAATCAGTTACCGAACAACTGAAGGGATAAAAGAAAACTGAGCGGGGAAACCGAAAATGAACACGGGCTCAAAATACGGAGAGGAGAAAGAGAAAAAAGAACAATAAGAAGAAAGAAAAAGGAAGAGGGTGGTATT
>NW_017293176.1:0-411 GCF_001594075.2 Trachymyrmex cornetzi
GTTCAATTTTTTTTATTAAGTTAAATTATTAAGGTATATGGTATCTACCAAAGTATAAATATCTATTTTTTAATTATTAAAGTATAGTAAATATTGTTTGAAGGATACATATCACAATTTAGAGAAATTTATGCGAGTCCAAGATTTTTAATTTGTCCCTATTAGTGCTCTGTATTGGAACTGAGAACGTTGTGTTATGAATGTACATTGAAATTGTAATTAAAATAACGATTTATTTTAGCTTACTAAATCTATTATCTCTGTCTTAGTAATTATGTATTAAAATGAATCAAATGCAGATGAGCATATAAATTGGGGGCATATTAATAAAGCCCTTGGAGAGACACACTAATAGGGATGAAACATTTTTTTTATTTTCATGAAAACATTAACATTTTTAGATTAAAAAAA
>NW_017293177.1:0-411 GCF_001594075.2 Trachymyrmex cornetzi
TTTTTTCTTATATTTAGTTTTAAAGTTTAAATCGCAGACAGATTTCAACTTGCTTATCTCCAAAATTATTGATGCTTCAATATTTTTGCAGAATTGATTAAAAAAAATTTTTTATTCTGCCTAACTACTTATTCTTAATAAATAAAAAACGCAATAAAAAATTTGCGAGCAATGGTTTTATAGATTAGATGAATAAACGCGATCAATAATAGTAATAAATACGATTTAGTTTTTTGTGCAGTGTCAGCATTTATTGCTCTTATTGTGCTAAATTTTATTTATAATTTTATTTACTTTTTTCTACAGAGTATAATTGACCTTTATTAAGATTAAGAGATCTATTTTATAACGTCTTATAAGTTAGCGGAACAAAGTGAGCGGAATCTATTCTAACCAACATTTTTATTTGTT
>NW_017293178.1:0-411 GCF_001594075.2 Trachymyrmex cornetzi
TACATACATCCGCTGGATCACCATAGTGGTATTATCGGGGATTAATTTAGGATATATTCAGGACTATTTTAAGACTTTCAGGACGATTTCAGGACTATTTCAGGATGTATTATAATTTATAAGTAAAATAAAATGACCACGTCCACTCACAGAAACTAATACCAAGAAAGTATTTTCCACTACTCAAGTTGTGAATAGGTGGTCAATTGTAAACGTAGTCAAATTACTGTAAGAAATAAGCAACAACACGAGAAAAATATCAGAGCGCTCCGAGTCTCGAATCGATGTCTGGTCTCTCCTCTGAGTTGGTAGACCTCCGTCCTGCCATTGAGCCACATAGCCCCGACACTGATAGCTTCTCTGTTATGCCCATTTCCTCTAAATTTCTTACACTACACTCTTAATTTTTAG
>NW_017293179.1:0-411 GCF_001594075.2 Trachymyrmex cornetzi
AAAACATAATGAAGAAGTTGCAGCCGAAGCTCAGAAGACACGGAGAAAAAGCCACCTTTGTATATAAAGACTTGGCTACAACGCAACAAGTTTTCCTGAGACACGATGCTCCAAAAGGATCTTTGCAACTTCCGTACGACGGACCCTACCAAGTCCTCAACAGAGGCGAAAAAACGTTTAAAATACGAATCAAGGGACGATCCGTCAACGTATCAGTGGATAGGCTGAAACCAGCTTATACTCTACAGCAAGAAGAACCGGAGCAAATCGAAGTAACACAAACCCTGGAATAGCCTAAAGAGCAAAGGACGAGAAGCGGACGAATATCACGTCCACCAGTCCGTTTCAAAGGGGCTTAAAAACAACCAGGGGGGTTATGTGGCAGCTTACTCGCCACATTCAACCCGCCGG
>NW_017293180.1:0-411 GCF_001594075.2 Trachymyrmex cornetzi
GCAATAAACGTGTATTTTCTATTAAAAAATTCCGGTTTCATATTTACATACCTGGTATATAATATATACCATATATGTATATGTTTGTCAAATGACTATTTTGACGACATTTGTAAACCATTATGTTTTATTGCATACAAAGGTATACATTGATGTTCTGACGTATATATCACACTTCTTTTTTAGATAAAACTAGAACATAATAGGCGCGCGCTTCGCGCGTGCTACTAAGCTTTTAACATTTATACAGGTTGTTTTCAAATTCGCGCCCACGAAGTACAAGACGTAAAACTTTATGCTAAAACAAACAACTTTTTCCTTTAACAAAATTGCGTCCGATAAATAATGTTTATGTTTATTTGTTAACTTCAACCTGCTCTCTTGCAAAAACTACTTACCGGACGCAATTTT
>NW_017293181.1:0-411 GCF_001594075.2 Trachymyrmex cornetzi
TTGAGTAGGAGCAGTGGCGACTCACATTAAGTTAATTTGACCCTATAAAATTTAACAGTGTATTTACAGAAAAAATTGAATCAAGAGTTATAATCAGTATAATGTGATTTGAACTAATAAATATGAATATTTTAATCTAATCTATCTTTCCGCATTTCTTTCTGTTTCTTTTATCCCGTGCTTAACTCGACGTTACCATAAATCGCGTCGTTAACTCGATATCATCGGCAGCCGGCCTGAGAACACCTTGCGGCTATGCGCGATTTTAATCTAGGTACAATATAAAAAAAATGAAATGGTTGCATGAAGAAAGGCGACAGCAAGCTCGAGGAAATGGAAAGAGAGCATCGAGAAGGGTGAATTTGAAGCTAATGACGGCGCCAAAGCTAAACGCTCTTTATTTTTTTTTTT
>NW_017293182.1:0-411 GCF_001594075.2 Trachymyrmex cornetzi
GGCTTATTTATGAATCAACCATGTTCAGACAGCAAAATATTAATGTCACGAGATAGTTCACTTTGCAATTTACACGTTTCGCACAGTAAGGCAAAAAAATGATGAGGCAATTGATAAAAAATTAATATTATTCTAAAATGCCTATGAGTATCAATATTATTTAAAAATTGCTTGTCAATTTAATTTAATATTACTTTATAATATTACTTTAATTTTGTTAAAATTACGTTTTAAGACTGAAAATTAAATTGGATTCGATTTGTATATAAAATTCACATCTAATTGTTTAAGCACTAAAGATCCAGCATGACCGTTTAAGGCTTTCACTTCCTAGTTATTATGTTCACGTTAATAGATAATTGTTTAATATTATTCAAAATCAATTGCAATGAAACACTTGTTGCTACTTTG
>NW_017293183.1:0-412 GCF_001594075.2 Trachymyrmex cornetzi
TATATACACATTTAATGTTTATTTTTATATATTTTATATATTACAGAAAATTTATATTCTTACTCTATTAGCAATTCATTCAATTCTGCAAGAGTAGAAGGAAATTTAATCCAATGGTTCATGATTTCCTGTCTCGTTATTACATCTGTTACTTCATGAATACAACGGGAAACTGTTGGCTGACTGACAGCCATATAAATATTTTTTCCGATATCCATCTGATAAGAACCACTCGCAAAAAATCGCAATGCTGTAATAACCTATAGAAAAATAATTGTTTATTGTTTATGTTTATCATATACGTATGCTACAAATTTTGGAATATAATTACCTTAGTCGTGGGATCGATTGAGGATATTCTTGTTTGAGGAGTTAAATGTGGTTCAACAAGTTCAATAAGGTAGCTTGCTGC
>NW_017293184.1:0-412 GCF_001594075.2 Trachymyrmex cornetzi
AAATACATCTGGATGAATGGCTTCAGAATCAAATCATTAATGAGAAAAGATTCACTCCTAAGTTTATCACAATTAATTAGGAGCATCCTGTACATCGCATACATGCTTTAAAATTACCATAAAACAATTTTTTAAAAAGTCACTAATATATTTAATTTTATTTTCTGCATTAAGCATTGAAGCTTTGTTATTTAATTCAAAATTAAGATTTTTCATTTAATTAAAATTATAAAGAAATGTACGTAACTAACCTCTTCTTGCGCATCTTGCTCCATCTCGAACAAACACTAGATTATTTCGGACCAAAAGTAATTTTCGTAATAATTCAAAGCTTATTATTCATTTAATTACGGATGATTGTTAGGTTTAGCGCTGAAAGATGGAAATACCGCAAAATCTGGTTTGTCGCACA
>NW_017293185.1:0-412 GCF_001594075.2 Trachymyrmex cornetzi
ACGGGAGCAGCTCGTTTTAAGGTTAGATTGCATCGCCGAGCGTCGCGATTTGCAATCACTCGATTAAGAGGGTTCGTGGATCGAGAAATCCAGAGTAACCGACAGTCAGGGGAGGAAACATAGGATACCCGAGGCAGTAGGATATTCACGCGAAAATGGCGACCGTGACAGAACTGCGACGCTGAAACAACGGCGGAAGCAAGTGCAATCGGACGAAACTACGTTCCAGGAGTACGACGCGTCGAGGGTGAGACGACCAACGCGGCAGAAGCAGGAGCGGACGAGCTGGAAGAAGAACGCGCAAGCTAGATGCGTGAGAGGACGGAAGTCATGATGAAGGTCGATAAGGTATCGATTCTACATAATTAAAACGGTGAGTGATAGGATAGAAATTCACCTATTCACTTTAACA
>NW_017293186.1:0-412 GCF_001594075.2 Trachymyrmex cornetzi
TCTCTCTCTCTCTTATCAATCTTTCCTAAACAGCTTCTGAACATTTTCTATGGCTTAATTGGTATTTTGTATTTAGTAACACATTACCATACTGTGCGGTTGAAATGACAGCTCTCGAAAAATCAGACAGTTGGATGGACGAATATGTTGATATATTAGACAATTCTAATATACAGTGCAAAATGTGTCCTAACCATTATAACATATTAGATCAACATACAGACCCGATGATAATTATAAAAGAACATTTATACTATGAACATGGAAAATACAATATAGAAAATCTCTTAACATGGGAAATCGACAACGACTTCATTTGGGGACATTTCGAGAAAACTAAGTTATATTTTGCAAAATGTAAATTTTGTAATGCCACAATTAAATGTCTGTATAAACCATCTTTAAGGGATCA
>NW_017293187.1:0-412 GCF_001594075.2 Trachymyrmex cornetzi
CAAATCCATGATGAAGTTCTAGAACATAAATACATCTACGAATTTGATTTACGAAAATTCTTCGATAGCGTAAACTTAGACTACTTAAAAGACCTCTTAAAAACCCTACAAGTTCCGCCAAGTCTGATACGAGAGATCATGAAAATCAATAGAACCTCACCTCTAGATCCGAAAACAGGAAAACCAACAAACAAACATGATTTAACCTGGTCCGATAAGGAAAGTGAAGAAAAAGATCGATATTATCATGAAACCGGCGTCTACCCGAACAGTACCAAAGGATATAATGCCCATCTAATAAGAAAAAAACACCAACCTTATAGCTATTATCATGGAGTAAGTCAGGGAAACACCCTATCACCCACCTTGAGTAATCTAGTCATAAGTAGTGAACTTTTAACGAAACAAACGA
>NW_017293188.1:0-412 GCF_001594075.2 Trachymyrmex cornetzi
AAAGAAATTTAATCATTGGAATGGTCCAACCGAATCGCTGGGTGAATGAACAAATGTGATTATTTAACTTCTTAAGTAATACATATCGTTACGTAAAACAAAATGGTTCTTTGAGAAAAATTGAATTCTTTGTTTACTGAAAGCATTGTGTTGTATTATTCAAATACTATGTAACTTGACTCAAAAGCATTGTGTTATTTCAATTAAATAACAATTTTGTTAATTCAAACACTGTGCAACTTGACTCGAAAGTATTGTGTTATTTCAATTAAATAACAATTTTGTTAATTCAAACAACTTCATTATTCCATTTAAAGTACAGTATTATTTTATTACAATTACATCTTTATTACATTAAAAATTTTCCTTACAACTTCTAAATAAATAAGTTGTACTGTTTAATTTCAGTTAA
>NW_017293189.1:0-412 GCF_001594075.2 Trachymyrmex cornetzi
AATTGAGCTAGTTTTGAAAAAGAGTAACTTGATCTTTGAAAGCAAAATTTCACTCTTCAGATTCACTCTAAATTTTAGAGAATAAAATGGGACTTCTTTCCTTATATATGAGAGAAAAAGAAAAATAGTTGTAATTACTCTTTATCACGTTACATTTTTTGATGTTTCTCAGCATTACATAGTATCGTTTTATTTGTTTTTGTAAAGCTGGTATTCATAGTCGGTTCTTATTTTAAGATCGTCTTAAGTAATTTCTCAAGATGCTAATACGGTCCTCTGATTGGCTTATGACATCTTAAGACTACTTAATACAGCCTCAAATATAAGAATCGACTATGAATACCGGTTTAAGAAAGGAATACATAATTCAAAATTACAAAACGTATGGCAGGGGTCCCAGAAATTCCACATT
>NW_017293190.1:0-413 GCF_001594075.2 Trachymyrmex cornetzi
TTTCGCAACATGGGGTCGAGCATTGTCATGCTGTAAAATCACTTTATCGTGTCTCTCGTTGTACTGCGGCCGTTTGTCTTTCAATACTCGGCTCAAACACATCAATTGCGTTCGATACCGATCGCCTGTGATTGTTTCAGTCGATTTTAACAGCTCATAATATTCTTCACCAAGCTAGTCCCATCAAATACAGAGCATGACCTTGGAACCGTGAATATTCGGTTTGGCCGTTGATGTGGAAGCATGGCTGGGAACTCCCTATGATTTTCTGCGCTTGGGGTTATCGTAATAAACCGATTTTTCGTCCTCAATCACATTGCGATGCAAAAATCCCTTCCGTCTTTGCCTTCCAAGCAGCTGTTTACAACCAAACAAACGCCGTTCAACATCTCTCGGCTTCAACTCGTACGGCA
>NW_017293191.1:0-413 GCF_001594075.2 Trachymyrmex cornetzi
ATGCTCGCGCCCCAAGTCGCAACAGATGATCCACAACCACTGTAACAGGCTACTTTGCGCACGCTAATAGGAAAATATATATTTATAACGTTCCATACTTACACATTACATACTTTTACACATTTATACGTTTCATGCTTACATATTACATACTTTTACATATTTCAGACAAGAATGCCTCGAACGTATATGAGGAAGATTGATCGAGCTACTTGGAGTCAGGATTCATTAACAGAAGCTATCCATCAGATTTCTCAAAATAAAATGAATACGTGGAATGCTTCAAAATGGTATGATATACCTTATCGGACTCTTAAAAGACGGATCAACGAAAATAAATTTAATAAAGGAGCAGGGAATGGAAAGTTACTTTTTAAAAGTAACAAGTTACAGTTACTCGTTACCGAATAGAA
>NW_017293192.1:0-413 GCF_001594075.2 Trachymyrmex cornetzi
ATTTGTTTAATTGCATTAATAGTTAATGTAATACTTCCAGTATATTTTTTACTATTTTCTTTTACTTTAATTGTTACTGAACCATTGGTTGTATAAGTAGGTGCTGTAAAGTCACTAATTTCAACATTTTCTTTTTCTAAAGTGATTTTTAAATTAGATACAAATGCATTGAATGCATCTTCTTCTGTCATACTTTCTTTTCCTGAAATAATATTATCAAGAGTACTTAAATTTATTTTAGTTACTTCAGAATGATTGGCATTAATTCCATAATAAATTCCTAATCCTGTGCCTACTCCAATCACGATAATTCCTAATGCAATAGCGTAAAGTTTTCAGTTTTTGTATAATTTTTTCTTTTTTTGTTGTTCTTGTCACATAAATTCGTTTTTTAAAATATTGTCAGCCATTTT
>NW_017293193.1:0-413 GCF_001594075.2 Trachymyrmex cornetzi
ATTTTTACGTGATTTTATAGAAGAAATAAATTTTTTACTTTTAAATAATATTGAATATAAAGGTAATATATTCAAAATAAAAATAAGAGCTCTTATTTGTGACGCTCCTGCAAGAGCAATGTTGAAAACGATTATGGGACATACGAGTAAACATGGTTGCGAAAAATGTTACATAGTAGCAAAAACTGGAGTTTCTAATAAAGAGCTTAATAAATTTTCTTAGTCTCATTTAAAAAAAAATTATACTATCCGGTAAAAAAAGAATACGAAGAAAGAAAGAATAGTGATTTTTCATCAAATCTTAATTGTATACATATTATAGGTAAATCTCCTTTACTTAAAATTAAAGATATAGGATTAGTGACACAATTTCCTTTAGATCCTATGCACTTGATATATTTAGGTGTTGTAAA
>NW_017293194.1:0-413 GCF_001594075.2 Trachymyrmex cornetzi
CCGTACCGGTTTTTCTTACATTTAGACAATTAAGTGTAATCTTCTTATGGATATGATTAATTTTTATTTTAAAAATAATTAATACGCTGCTTGTGTACAGACGTCCCTATTGTAAAAATTAAAGACTTTTGACATCAGTATTAAACATCTCCCACGCTGTTTGTGTATCTTATTTTAATGTAATATTTGGATCTTTATAATTTCAATTTAGGAATTTTCAAAATACTTAATACTGTAAGGCATACATAAATTTTACGATCATAATTGATTGCAATAATTTTAGATTACCCTGCATACCTACTATAGATTTTTAGTTATGTCGAGATTTAGGCGTGTCAAGTTTAATTCCTATTAAGAACATAAGACAAAATTGATACAACGTTTAACACCGTATTGAGTTACCGAAAGAATGC
>NW_017293195.1:0-413 GCF_001594075.2 Trachymyrmex cornetzi
TAAAAATAATATATTTATAATGCTTGAATTTAAGATGATACAAAAGATTTTATACACTTCCAAATACTTCCGTATATTTTTCCGCAAAATGGATTAATAAAAAGTAAAGTTAAATGGAAACCATCTGTTGTAGAAACTCAATTGGCTTTTATTGCAACTGTAAAGGTAAGATTTCAGGTGTTAAAAAGGCACAATCACTTTTTATTCATTATTTAAAATATTGTAAGAAGTTAAGCAAAAATAGAGTTAAAGAATAACATATATTTACATTAATATGCATTAGTCTCATATATACATTTGTCGTACGACAAAACATTCAAGCTTATTGATTGGCTATGCAAGAAAGAGAAGTTGTCGGATCTCTCCATCCTATAGCCAATCAATGAACTGAAAATCTTTGTCGTACGACAAAT
>NW_017293196.1:0-413 GCF_001594075.2 Trachymyrmex cornetzi
CCATCCAATTTTACAAACCGCGCGCCAAAATCTTTTTCAGTCTTGAAATGCATGAATCACCAGTAGAATTAGAGTAGTAATATTAAATTGACAAGCTATTTACTAATTAATATTCATACTAGTAAATATCTCATCAGAATTTAATAGTTAGATGTTAACAAAAATCTTAAAAACTGCTAATAATTTTATTGCGAAAAAATATTATGTGATATTCTATATTCACTCTAGTTGCATTCGTTGATTGCGTTTTAAGAATGAAAAAGATTTTGGTGCGCGGTTTGCGGAATTGGATGGTATATAAATTCACATCGAAAATTTAAGCACTAAGATCCGCTTTGATCAAATATATAATTTCTCTTACTTAATTAGTTTTATTATTATACAACATCTTTTTCCTATGATTCTTAGGTCTG
>NW_017293197.1:0-413 GCF_001594075.2 Trachymyrmex cornetzi
CAAGTTAGAAAAATCGATGACATTAAATGAAAAAGGTATCTCGCAAGGCAAGCCCTTCATTAACCATGAATAATGACAGAGCGACAAAGAAAATTTTTTTTGTAGCACTAAGTCAGTAATTATCGCTACTATTTTTACGTGCATTCGATTGAATATGTTAACGATTGGGACAAATCTTTGGTCTCACGGATGAGTTTTTGACAGAGTAACAATTTTGCTTACTTTGATTTTTAAATGTTTCTAACAAATACACGATATATTTATATTAGAATACCCAGGTGCTCTTTTTACACGATCTTTCATGCGTTTATTGTGAGTAATTTTTGTTGCTCTGGAAAATATTCATTTGGCCGCTCAAGATCTTGTGATCTGTTTCTCGTTTAATTTTACTGCGTTTTGCGTTTTTCCTTTTT
>NW_017293198.1:0-414 GCF_001594075.2 Trachymyrmex cornetzi
TTGGCGGGGGTGGTGGAGGGCCTCTATAACTCGTTTTTGCTAAATTATACCTTAAATTGACAATATGTGTTGAGAAGAGATTGAATTTATTAAAAGCCTCTGTATAATTGCTAGTAATTATAGAGACTTTGATACATACTAGTAATTATGTTTGGTATAAAAACGTGAAAATTTGCATAAAGAAACATAACTTCGTAATTTTATAAGATATTATAAGATAAAATTCATTAAATTAATTTGTTCGAATTTTCAATTGCTTTTATTAAAATTCAACAATTTTTATTTATATATATAAAAGATGTGAAATTAAAATTCGTTCGTTCAAGGACCCATTAAACTATCCATCCTTTGGATAATCGGCACGCTTCTGTCCTGAGGATCTAGTACAGAGACGAACCACATCTACTTTCGACG
>NW_017293199.1:0-414 GCF_001594075.2 Trachymyrmex cornetzi
CCAAGAGAAACTTTACTAAGGACAGTGAAACATTTCCAAAGGCGTGTAAATTTGTGTCTTGAAACTAATGGAGGCAACTTGAACAGTTGCTTTAATATGGTTAAAGTCAGAAGCAAGGGGACTGACGGTAAACAAGCACCCCAATCATGAGAGGCAAGGGGATTCACGGCAAACAAGCACCCCAATCGTGAGAGGCAAGGGGACTCACGGTAAATAAGCACCCCAATCGTGAGAGGCAAGGGGACTCACGTTAAACAAGCACCCCAATCGTGAGAGGCAAGGGGACTTATGGTAAACAAGTACCCCAATCGTGAGAGGCAAGGGGACTCACGGTAAACAAGCACCCCAAACGAAACAGAACTTACTACGTTCACGTCGTTGTTTCTGGGTAACGCTAAAAGTAAGATTAGCGAG
>NW_017293200.1:0-414 GCF_001594075.2 Trachymyrmex cornetzi
CAATTTATCGACCACGCATAAGAAACTATATCGATGTACATCAGTACTCAGACATGGAATTTAGAGCTTATTTTCTCTAACGTAAATGTCGTAAATACAAAAATAAAATGTCTCTTTTATAACTAATAATACATATTATAACAGTTTTGTAAATTAATATGTGAAAAACGTTTTTTTATATTACTCTTTTACGTTTTTATATGTTATTAACAAAGTTTAAAGTTTATACCAAAGTTTAAAATGATTTGAATCAATTTCAGTTTAAGTCTCTATACATGATATATTTGCAATTTTAGTGCAATTATAACCTTTACATTTTAGATGTAATTACCTTTTTATATTAGATTTAATGTAAAACAGTATTATATTCGGCTTCAGTATTATAGGTATATTGCACTCTCATATATATATATA
>NW_017293201.1:0-414 GCF_001594075.2 Trachymyrmex cornetzi
CGCGAGGAGGACTGATACGAACCGCATCCCGTACTGCAACTGTTACAGTCTGCAATTCGTGCGTCTGCCTTAAGACACTGTGTACTTTTCACACGCGTACATACAGTCATGCATCTCTGCGAGACGTTTCGTTTCGCACCTTCCATATACAGTTACTTGACCCGTCTGTTACAAATTGCCCATCTGCTAGTTTCTAGTTCAAATAGAATTTTGAAAATGTTTTATGTATGCAAAGCAGGAACAAATATTTTGAGATCATTAGCGTTAACAAGAACCTCGAATGACTAGAGCAAAATTTTTTTAATATCTTGGTATCTTTTAGCTTGGGGATGGAATTCTGGTCAGAGCAGTCCCACGTCGACGAAGGACTTCAAGAAGTTTGTGGTAATCAGAGTTGCTGGTGACGAGAAGAAC
>NW_017293202.1:0-414 GCF_001594075.2 Trachymyrmex cornetzi
AAGTTTAATAGTTTAATAGTTTAATAAGCTAAAGGGACATATTAAAAAGACCAAAAGGATATCTCAGAATGCAATTTCCATGTTTAATAGTTTAATGATCTTAAAATATTAATAAATTTCGTTAAATTTAAAAATTTTTCGAAAAAATAGAGAAATTTAATAAAAATGTTTAAAAAAAAATATTTTAAAAGGCTAGCAATTTAATTAAATTTTAGAATATAATTATTTAATTGATTTATTTTATAATTTACTTCTTCAGTTACGGAATTTATAATTTTTCTTTTTGGAAAAACACGGTTTCCTTTTAAAATATCAGGTAATAACATATGTCCTTCAATTTTTTTAATATCCTTTTCACTATTAATTTCTAAGAATGATGGATTTTCTGAAAAATAGAAGATACAATATTAAATT
>NW_017293203.1:0-414 GCF_001594075.2 Trachymyrmex cornetzi
ATTTTTTATTATTATTTTACTATGTCCATACGTTTCGATCCTTGAATTGGATCCTTATCAATGATAAATTTAAAATATATATCATCATTCTTCCTAGAACAATGGTATATTTTTATTAAGTATATTTAACATGTATAGTAACATGTATAGAAATTTACCATTGATAAGGATCCAATTCAAGGATCGAAACGTATGGACATAGTAAAATAATAACAAAAAATATAATACACAACTTTAACTGGTGTTTGGACTCGACTGGCTACTATCCTTTCAATTTATTATACACGAGTCAATCAAAGAAGATTACAATCATAATATATAACACCTCTCTGATCCCACCAGATGCACAAAATAATCTTCGAAGCATGGATATTTCGTTTTGGCGTTGATGGACCTGGTTCACCTGGCATCACC
>NW_017293204.1:0-414 GCF_001594075.2 Trachymyrmex cornetzi
AGAAGTACATCTTGACAATGGTCTCCGACAGAGCGCTTCTCAAATTATTGTTTTAGCTCACACGCTGCCCTTTTTAATACATGAGTGGATTGTACAATATGAAAACAGTAATAATAATGAGGTTGATGATGTGAATGTTGATGAGACACAAGACATTGAGGATATTGAAAGTAGGATGCACTGCTTTGTAAGACTCTTGCAAATCATAAATGTATGCTTTTCATATGAGATTAGTGATGAATGTGCAGATTTGTTAGATCGAATGATTGAAGTTCATCATGCACAATTTAATCGTCTTTACCCTGAGTACATAACTCCTAAATTTCACTTTTTAATTCATGTTGTTTATTATATTAAACAGTTTGGACCACTGCGTCAACAGATGTGCTACAGATTTGAAGCTGAACATGCCTA
>NW_017293205.1:0-414 GCF_001594075.2 Trachymyrmex cornetzi
TTCTTTTTCAGGCGCGACGTACCTCCTAAATTCTCAAATCCTATTCCCATCCAACTCCTTGGTGCCCACCTCGATCAACTTATAGAAGATAACGATGAGGATATTTGCGCTTCATTTGATTCATTTCTATACGATTATTATAATAAAGCCGTTGATACTATTAAGAAAGGATTCTTATAAAACAGGAGCATTCAGATATCATGTATTTTGCCATTCATGAATAAATAGTACAACTTCGTTTACATCAATTTTATAATCTTGTACCCTCTTGATACCTTGCTACCCCTTGCATACCTCGCTCTCTGCTCGCGTCCCTGGATATTGCCGGCCCAGCAGGTAGTCCTAAAAAGAGAGCAACCTGCCTCTCTGCAACTGAGGTTGACGCAGAGTAGGAAGGTTATAAGCGTATCGTGT
>NW_017293206.1:0-414 GCF_001594075.2 Trachymyrmex cornetzi
ACAAAAGATCTCTGATAATGAAGGAGATCGTGAAAATGCACATTACATGCCAGCATTTGCTGATCGTCTTTTAAAAGATATAAAATTGATACCTATGTGGTCGTGTGTATGCAGAGATAAATTTGGATATGGAAGAGTTCCAGCCAGTAGTATTTCAGTAGAGAGTGATTTCAACATTATTAAGAATATTTTTTTTAAAACGGAACAAACATCAATGAGAGCAGATGAATTTATTACAAAACATGTGTCATTTATAAATGGTCGTATAAAATTAATCAATGTTAATTTGCAGGACAAGGAGAAAAATATAGAAGGTGTAACAGAACCAGTGAATAATATAGAAATTTCTACAACGGATAATGTTAATAAAAATGTGGAAGATGAATGTCCAGCATGCAGGAATGGAGACCAACC
>NW_017293207.1:0-415 GCF_001594075.2 Trachymyrmex cornetzi
TATATACATTTTTTTCAATCAAGTTACACAAAATTGCACAGAAGTAAATATAAACGACAAAAAATAAATAATAAACAATTGTACATAAAAATTATATTAAAAAATTAATGAGAAATAAACGAAATTGTTCACAAATTTTTTATGAATATTGCAATGTATTATTCTATATAATTTGCTTGTATTTTTCTACGAGTCTAAATACAATATTTAAATTATATTTATAATAATACATAATGTATAAATTTATATATATAAAACATAACATGTGTATATAACATATAATAATAATATATAATTCCTTAATAATCTCAATTCATATTACCTAACCTTACATGGGAAAACTGATGAAATAGTTAGTAAGCCTTTTTTAAATATATTGTGTTTTAATATTCATTATTCACATTCCTAAATGAAA
>NW_017293208.1:0-415 GCF_001594075.2 Trachymyrmex cornetzi
CGCGATCCGCAATCCCAATCCGATCCGCATTCGCAATCCGTAGTGTGACACAGGCATTACGGACTTACGTTTTTCTATGTGCTTCCGGCTTAAGGCGCTCGTAGACGTAAGGGGCATTCGTTCAGGGCGCTCGACACGCTGTAATCTTTATTCTATCTTTTTTTTCGCTCATTACACACGAAACTAATAGCGAATTCGGTTGAACGTACTAGTGCACATTAGTGTACGTTAAAGCCGTTACGCAAATTTAATCCGTGTAAAAGTAAAATGCAAATATTTCGAATTATGAAATACAGATTTTACATAACGGCACAATAACATCTATTGCAGATTTCATGGTTTAATTCTGTTTTTATATTTATATTAAATTGTAATGAGCGAAAAAAAAAGATAGAATAAAGATTACAGCGTGTCG
>NW_017293209.1:0-415 GCF_001594075.2 Trachymyrmex cornetzi
TATTTCGGTTACAAAAATTGAACCTGAAATTTTTTTAGCGCAAATAAACTCAATTGAAGAAGAATTTACAGATACAGATTCTATTACAAATAAAGAAGTTAAAGAAAAAATTGAAAATTTAATGATGTCATATAAACCGAAAAAATGTAAAGACACTAACATAGAATTATCAATAGTACTTAAAGATGAGACTCCTATTTATCAGAGACCTTATAAAACGTCGATTCATAAAAAAGAAATTATCGAAGAAACTGTAAATGAATGGGTTAAAGAGGGAATTGCAGAGTCTTGTTCTTCAGAATTCGCAAGCCCGGTACTCATTGTAAGAAAAAAGGATGGTTCCCCACGTATATGCGTTGACTACCGTAAAATTAATAAAGTAATGATCAAAGATAGATTTCCATTACCACTCATA
>NW_017293210.1:0-415 GCF_001594075.2 Trachymyrmex cornetzi
AATACGCATAAAGGAATTGCACCATTCAATTTTAAATTGATCACACATATTCGTGACAGTAGTAATGCTACTTATATTAAATACATCTTAGAGAAATGGCTTAAACTTCTTCCGAAATACACCAAAACTAATTGTGTGGTAAGAATTTTAAATAATATAATAATTGCTATAAAAACGGAGATAAATTTTATATATTATGTTAATTTATGATTATATCATTTTTGCCTACTTTAAAAAGAAAAAATGTTAGTTTAAAAGATTAATATATTTCCTTTTTACTTACAAACTTAACGATCTTTTATAAATATAGTTATCAAACCATGACAATTCAAGAGTAGCTTCAAGAATTGGGTTCAACCGAATCGACGGCCTTCACATGCTTAGTCTTCTATTGCCTGGACAAGCATACACATAT
>NW_017293211.1:0-416 GCF_001594075.2 Trachymyrmex cornetzi
GTAAAAAGAATCAATCTTTTTTTACATTTTTTGCATCTCTGAAGTGTGTAGAATATTCCTGTAAAAGAATTTTGCAATATTCAAAATGTTAAAGTAATTTACGACTTGTTGAATAAAATTTTGCACCGGTCAAAAATCAAGTGAACTCAACGGTATTACGCGCAATAAACAAGCAAGAATCGAAAGAAGAAGGGCTCAAATTCAGCAAAATTTATTCTTCGAACAGAAAAAGGAATTGACTTATAAGCCAAGAATCACTGATTAAATGTAAGTTGCAAAATATTGTAGTTAACTAAAATTATTACCATAAAGTAAAACTTTATTTTTTCGCGTTTTTCTCGAATTCATGTTTTTCAAATTAGCGAGAAATGTATGTACAGCTTCAATCAATCATCCGATTGACATGAAGTTTTTTC
>NW_017293212.1:0-416 GCF_001594075.2 Trachymyrmex cornetzi
TATGTATTATGCGTTATGCAAGAGTGTGTGCTGCGGCCATTATAGTGCCTTAATCATGCGTGCAACGGAACGCAGCCATTGTATCTGCAGATATCCGACCGTAGCAATGGCTGCATTCAGCAGACTCAACAGTTTTACAACCGTTTTGTGATTCTTCGCTGAGACACCATTCCTTTAAATCTAAAAGTATAATCTAATCAGTGCGACGAATCACAAAACGGTTGCAAAACAGTTGAATCTGCTGAACACAGCCATTGCTTTACCTATCTGATTCCACCATAGGATATCCGGAGTGATATTATACCCAGATATTCGATGAGTGGCAATTTTACGATCCCCGAAACATTTTATGATCCTTAATTACAACTACGCTTACGCAATTGTAAAATTATAAACGTACTGTATGCAATATTATA
>NW_017293213.1:0-416 GCF_001594075.2 Trachymyrmex cornetzi
AGGTGGTGGAATTGGTCGGTCTTCAATAACCGGGAGAATGGTCTTCCATATTTTATTTATGTTCTAGCCATTATCTCTATTTAAATTGTTCGGGTGTTTTTGTATCTCTATGGCTTCTCTATACTTTGTTGGAAAGTATGATGTACTGTTGACTATTGTGGTCGTTTTGTTAAACAGTATTTCATGTCCTGTTTCGATGTTGCGTTCTGATAATGCCGATTGCGTGGTATGTTTTAGTCTGACATTACGTTGGTGTTCTTTGATCCGTAGGTTGACCATCCCCCCGATTTCTCCGATGTATACTTTCGCGCAGGAACAAGATATTTTGTATATTCCTGCGGAACTGAGTAGACGTCTTTGATCTTTAGGATTTCTTAAGATTTGTCCTATCTTTTTGGATGGTTTGAAGATAGTTC
>NW_017293214.1:0-416 GCF_001594075.2 Trachymyrmex cornetzi
CATCACAGTGGTGGCACTGTGTCGTCAGCTCCCGTCCAATACGACACAGGTACTCACCGAAACAACCGTGTCCCGTGAGCACCTGTGTCAGGTTGAAACTGAGTCCGCCCCATCCCCTGTCGACCCACTTGTCTAAACAGGAGAGGATGGCCTCCAGAGTCCGTGCGCCGGATGTCGGCGGATCATTCTCCAGGGAGGACTTCCAGTCCCTGAAGACCCGCCGACGTGCTTGCCGTCGCGCCTCCTCGACGGTCCTAGGGGTAACTACACTCCCCCTTTGTCGTACAGCCTCCATCCTGGCAAAGGTGTCTGCCAGGGCATCGGCCGCGTATTCGACGGGGGGATCCCCGCCAGGACCATCACGGCGGCATATGACGCCGTCCTGTAGGATCGGCAGATCCTCTGGGCCAGCCGCC
>NW_017293216.1:0-416 GCF_001594075.2 Trachymyrmex cornetzi
AAAAACACATTAATTTTAAGTGAATGGTAACAAATATTTTATTCAAAGTATGCGCCCTCGCTGGCTACACATTTTGTCCACCTCTCAGGCAATTTATGAATACCTTGCCAAAAAAAGTCTTTGTTTTTTGAAGCAAACCAGTCATCGAGCCATTTTCCAACATTTTCGTAAGAAATGAAGCACTGTTCGCTAAGTGCGTGTCCCATCGATGCAAACAAGTGGTAGTCGGATGGAGCCAAGTCTGGTGAGTAAGCGGGGTGGGGTAGCGGTTGCCAGCTGTACGACTCAACCAATTCCCGAGTCTGTTTTGTTCGGTGTGATGGTGCATTGTCATCGAGAAAAATCACTTTATCATGCCTAGTTTCATATTCTGGGCGTTTTTGGCGCAGAGCACGGTTCAAATTGGCCAATTGTTG
>NW_017293217.1:0-416 GCF_001594075.2 Trachymyrmex cornetzi
ATATCGTACGCAGGAATTCGATCATCCTCACGTACTGCTGCAAAAAAAGAACTTGAAGAGCATGGTGCAGGAGACCGGCAAGGCAATAGCGGAGGTTCTGGCTTCCATCGCCCATGATTGCTATCAGAATCGTGGATTTACGGTGTTTTGATGTATCCACGGAGTGGATGGCCACGGATTGGAGGCAAAGCCCTCTAGTAGCGGGCGATAGGAATTAAGTTCAACACCTAATACTTATCACATATTCTACATTCTGTTCCCATTAAAATTTTATTTTACTCTATAAATTTTTTTCTAAAAAATTTATTTAATTCTATAAAATTATGGGACGTCATGGTTTAGGATATTATAACGCAAATGAAATTGAAAACTAATTAAGTGTTAATTAAGCGAGATACGTAAAGTAGATCTAGGAA
>NW_017293218.1:0-416 GCF_001594075.2 Trachymyrmex cornetzi
TTACTTACGTCTACAACTTAAGTCTCTAAGTAAGCGTTACGGCAATTCTTGTGCTCAGACCCTTAACCAATCACAGTAGAATATGAGAAGAATCATCGACTATGATTGGTCAATTTTCTACGATTAAGACCCTACGACTTCCATTGTAGATCCCGCATTAGTTCTAAAAGGGTACACTAGTTCAGCCTCCCCACAGAAAGCAGACCTCAGATATCCGATTCGTTCAGATATCCAGGGTGCGTTCCGATATCTATTGCCAGTGCTGAAACTATACAGTATGTGTTACGTACGATACAGATTTTCAGTACTGGCAGTGAATTTCGAAACGCACCCCCAGTAGGATAATTATCCGGCCGAATAGCGGATATTTTCCGGATAAACCGGCCGGAGAGTTGCGATATTTCTAGAAAAAAAAA
>NW_017293219.1:0-416 GCF_001594075.2 Trachymyrmex cornetzi
ATATAGAATGAAGCTTACAATAAACATAATAATTTTTTTAATGTAAAGTATTATTTAAAAAACTAGTAACTAATATAATTAAGTAATGTATTTTACAGTTATACACAATTAAATTTTTTAAATTTTAATTTTAATTATACTACATTAAAAAACTATTTTTATATAACGTTTGTTTAACAAAATTTGTTCAAATGAAAACATCAAAAATGGCCAAAAATTTTGGGTATTATTTACAGATGTACGTATAAAAAATTATGATTTATAAGATACTGATTCGTGATACATTATTTTTTCTGAAATATTTTCTTTTAAACAATGACTTTACCTTCTTCATTATCGTCGTTTTCAGAATTTGATTCACTATCATTCCAATTTTCATCCTTTTTATTTTCATAGTCACGATTTTTCCACATATT
>NW_017293220.1:0-416 GCF_001594075.2 Trachymyrmex cornetzi
TAATTGATACATATATATATATATATATATAATATATACCTATATTTTATATATTATATATATCATATATATACATATATATCATTTATCATATATCATATATCATATATCATATATCATATATCATATATCATATATCATGTATCATTATCATTTATCATATATCATTTATATATCATTATTATATATCATATATCATATATATCATATATCATATCATATATCATATATCATATATATCATTATTATATATCATATATATCATTATGATATATCATTTATCATATATCATTTATCATATATCATATATCATTTATCATTTATCATATATATTATTTGTTATATATATCATGTATATATAATAAACGTAATAAGTATATATATGTGTAACATAAGATAACATTTTCCATTATAGT
>NW_017293221.1:0-417 GCF_001594075.2 Trachymyrmex cornetzi
CTTGTTGCTACAAATGTTTCAAATCAACAAATTCTTCGAAGCATTCGTAGCATCAAATGGACCATAGTCTAAATATTTTATAACTAATGTGTTTTTTTTTTCCATTTTAAAAGAGAAATTGTATGGTTATCACATCGTTTCTTAAATTCTTTTTTTGTCCGAATCTATTGTTTTCAAAATTTTTAGAAATCAAAAGATTTAGATGTTTAGAATCTAACATACCTGTACTTCTTTTGTTCTTTGTTTTCTTTTAGATTTACATTTTTCCACATCGACATGACATAGGACGATTTTGCCTATTGTCATCCCTACATGATGTCAATAGGCAAAATCGGTTGGAATGTGCAACTCGGTTCCAGGCCTGACATAGATCGATATGTATCCGGTATTTATAATTCTTATATTTCAAAACCATCT
>NW_017293222.1:0-417 GCF_001594075.2 Trachymyrmex cornetzi
TCATTCAATGAATAATATCATTAAATCATGCATTAAACTTTATTGTTATTAATGCATGTAAACATTAATTCAATGAATGATTTCATTGGTTTATGATCACGTTTATTGATATTATGAAATTATCTGGTTGACTACTACATTGTATTAATGAATTATTTTCATAGATTTATTAAAAAGCTTTATTGAAGTAATAAACTTTTTAATAGATTTATTTATTACTAAATTTTATTCAACCTATGAATTTTCATTTAGCTTAATTAAAAAACTTTGTTGAGACTAATTTTGTTAAGTAAAAAACGTTTATTAAACTTATTATTCACTAAATCAATGAATAATGTAATTAATTGAATGAATAATAATTTTAATAAAAATTTTTTAATTAACAAAAATAGTCATTGCCCAAAGTTTTTTTATTAA
>NW_017293223.1:0-417 GCF_001594075.2 Trachymyrmex cornetzi
GTTTGAAACAAGCTCCGCTTAGGTGGAATATACGATTTACTAATTTCTTAAAAGACAAAAAATTTAAAGCACTAGAAAGTGAACAATGCATATTTAGAGATGTTGATAGAGATTTAATTCTTGGTATATATGTAGACGATGGAATACTACTCGGAGCTGATATGAAAGAAATTCAAGAAATAGTAAAACAACTAAAGAAAGAGTTCCAAATGACAATTATTTATAATCCAAAAAGGTATGTTGGATTAGAAATATCGAGAAATAAAGAAGAAATTAGAGTTAAGCAAGAAGAATATTTAAAGAAGATGCTAAAACAATACGGAATGGAAAACTCAAAACCAGTTAAAATACCGCTGATTAAAAATGAAGAAAGAAAAACACCAATAAAGGAAGTCTTCGGCTACAGAGAAACAATAG
>NW_017293225.1:0-417 GCF_001594075.2 Trachymyrmex cornetzi
TTCGAAACAAATCAATTTTGGAGACGAAAAATGGCAGGAATTAAGTTTAACACCTAATACTAAAGTTAGGTCATGATGGTAAAAACTACGGCTGTATCATAAAAAGTATAGAAAGTACAATAAATGCGATTTTGGGAAAATTTAAAAATCATGGGGTACATTGTCAAACCTCATTATATTTTATAAGAAATACCTGCCACGTGTTTATTGTATAAATTTGAGCGCATTTGATTCACTTTGATAAAAGTTATGCTCAAAAAATTGAAAGGTGATATATTATAATTTTGACCGGTACTATATGTACATGCATAACCTGGTAAAAGTTTTTCTCATAATTCTCATACAAATTGGAATATTTTTCAGAAATACTCAGAAATATTCGGAAAGTTTACATCTTCTCTCAGAATTTTTCATACA
>NW_017293226.1:0-417 GCF_001594075.2 Trachymyrmex cornetzi
TTTTTTTTGATCTTATTTTTCAGAAATTAAAACATATTCAAAAAAATTTGAGGACCTGAATTGAATTATCATTTCACGCTACTTAGCGAACGATACGTGTCCCCCAGAGGTTTATTTTCCAAGGACTGCTCTCTGTAGAAGCAGTTCCTTCGTCTGGAGAGCACATTTGCGGAAGCAACTCTTAGACAGTAACGCGTTTAATCGCGTGAACGCGCACGACTCTGTACAGTCGACAGATGCTCTCAACTCTACGTATGTACTTCGTAAAGTTCAGAGTTGTCAGAGAGAAAACACGTGACTGGAATCATTTATAAAATAATATCGATTGTCTTAAGATAAATCTTACAAATACACATTTCATGTAGAAAATGCGAATATAGTGTTCTATCGGTCGTAAAAATTATAAAGCACTAAGTG
>NW_017293227.1:0-417 GCF_001594075.2 Trachymyrmex cornetzi
TGGCTGACATGAAGGTGTCAACGATCTCTTGCAACTTTTTCGTTTTAAACAGTTTGAAAACTGTAATCTTGCCTTTTCGAAAAATGGCAGAGGTCGTGTCACATCCACTGAAGGCATGTGCGAGAAAAATGGACGATTGCATATTTGTTGTTCGTTGAAGTTCCTGCGAAGAGAAGATTTGTTTGGAAGTTTTCCCTCTGCCTGGCTTCAAGAAAAAGATGTTTTTGTCGGATGGCGTCAATGCAAAGAGCAAGACAAGAAGATCTGTGTCTTCCCCTACTACAATTGTCGAGTGCACTTGTGAAGATGTTATGACCGTCTGTATGATAACAACATCGGCGTCGCTTGGCGCTTCTTCTTGTACGCAGAATCCGTCGGTTTCAAACGACTTTTTGAGCATGGCTATCAATTTCGATT
>NW_017293228.1:0-417 GCF_001594075.2 Trachymyrmex cornetzi
TATTATATAATATAATATTATATAATTAATAATTATGCAGGGTGTCCCCAACATACGGCCCCACTCGTCTTGAGTAGGTAGAACGGACTAAACTGAGTCGAAAAGTCCGTTACCATTTTGCAATTTTCGCAATAATTAACAAGATATTACTAAAAATTGCAAAATATTGGTCTTGAATAATTTTTTACTCAAATACTATCAATTGTACAGAAAAACTGCAAGAGACAAAAATCATTTATTTTCTTCTTATAAAGTTCCGAGAATTTTTTCAGAATTTCTTATCAACTTTTTAGTACTGCATTTTCTTATTTTTACCAACGTGAAGAAAATACGGTATTAAAAAATTCTGAAAAGATTCTCAGAACTTTATGAGAAGAAAATAAATGATTTTTGTCTCTTGCAGTTTTTCTGTAAAGT
>NW_017293230.1:0-418 GCF_001594075.2 Trachymyrmex cornetzi
AATAACAATATGTTAATCAGTAGAATGTGAAATGAAATATTAAACAAAATTGTTTAATAATTGGTAAAAATGTTAAATGCATTTGTTTGTTTCTAGTTAAAAAACATAATGCGCTTTGAAATGTTTATGTTTTTTCAGCATAAAATTAACGATGAAAAAAATGTTTTCTGAACATCTCAGAGTAGTTTATAATATAAATCATTTAATATAGAGTTCCTCTAGTAAGAGTCAAGCCATGAGGGGCACCGATCTCCTGATTGGTCAGATTTCGAGTTTCTTTAAACGCCGACATTTGCAGATACTTTCGATGCGGTGGTGAATCTGTGAATTGGTGTGAGCAACTGTTTCATGGTGGGTGCGTTCGGGAAAATGCTATTCGCGCTATTTAGCGCTACAAACTTTTCGCGGAGCCGCAGAT
>NW_017293231.1:0-418 GCF_001594075.2 Trachymyrmex cornetzi
AAAAAAAAAGAAATAAGTTAAAAGATAAGTGTAGTTAAGATAAGTGCAGTTATTATATAAGATAAGTATAAGATATGTGAGAATAATATAATAATGATAAAATGTATATAATGATATAATATGTGATAATAATATTATAAGATAATTCTAAGATAAGTATAATATAATTATTATATATAATACATTATTTTATTAATAAAAAATTATAACTATATCGAAATATTCTAATTTAAACGAAATATTTTATTACAACTTTTAACTTCCATGATTGTACTGCCATGGCACTGCTCCTTCATTATTAAAATAGCAACAAAATTCATTGCGAATATTGACACATTCTCGGGCACTCATATTACTGCTACAGTTTCCAGAATCTTTGAAAGCACAGCCATCTTCCATAATATTTCTCCAAGATCCT
>NW_017293232.1:0-418 GCF_001594075.2 Trachymyrmex cornetzi
ATCGAAGAGACATGTATTTTTTTATATGTGCCTATATGGCCATTAAGGAGGTGAAATACCCTCTTGAAAAAAAATCGATTTCTATATTTCTGAGCTAATATCAAAACGATGAAAGATATAAATTAATATGTTTAAATATATCATATCAAAGAATTGTTCGAACATTTCGACTCACTTTGGAGTTTTCCTCAGTGAATTTCATAATAGTTGTCTAAGTTCTGCCACTGGTCACTTCTAGATTACCAGGTCCAGTAAGTTATTGTCTCATAATAAGATTAGAAAAAAAATCCTTACTAAGGACCTTTCTCTTACTTTAAACCTGGTAATCCAAAAATAACTAACTACTAGCAGATAAGTGACTATATTAATGATATTCGCGGAAGAAAACTTCAAAGTGATTCGAAACGTTCAAACAATT
>NW_017293233.1:0-418 GCF_001594075.2 Trachymyrmex cornetzi
ATTATTGCGTAAGCTAGACAAGGACAAAACGTCAAAATGACATAGAGGCAAAAACTTGGTTGAAAAACCATTTAATTAATTATTCAGTACCAAAGTACAATTATTTAGAGTCCAAAAGAATTATTTGAAGTTCAATTTAATTATTTAAAACATTTCCACACAAAAGAGTTCCAATTAATTCGACGTAGCAATAAAATGCACTCAACATACCTTAAAGGACCAAAGGTTTAATATGCGAAGTTATTCCTATTAAAATAGCATAAACAGGCTATATTGCAATTATTCTGGACAAAACCAGACGCAGACAAATTAATTATTAACTTTTGAAATTATTTAGAAGCACTTAGGCATTATTCACAAGGCCTACTAATTATTTAAGGTGCATACATACTCGCATATTAGAAATTTGATAATTATT
>NW_017293234.1:0-418 GCF_001594075.2 Trachymyrmex cornetzi
TAATACAATATAATCTCTTTACATCAAATTGTAGTTTTATATCAATTTTAAGGACGAGTGTCACTAAATACGTGGTAAGCGAATTGAAAATAATTTCTTATGGTAATACGAATGCGTTATAATTTGTAGTGGACATACATTATTACTAAGGTTGCCTTTCTTTGTATTTTTCATAACTACTTCAATAGCATCTAGAAATCACGTATTTCACAAGATATTTAAAATAATTTCTTATACATGGAAGATTGAGTCCATAACTTCAATTAACTTAGTTTTTAAACAATATTTTTATTTTCGACCATATATGTGAGAAACACAATCAATACTAGAAATTTAAACGCCTATTACGATCGAAGAGATGGATCTTCGTTGCTTTAAATAATTCAATCTTGAATTACTAATATATACTATATATGTA
>NW_017293235.1:0-419 GCF_001594075.2 Trachymyrmex cornetzi
CTCATTTACCACATAGAATGCGAGAACATTTACGAGACTATTAAACGCGATATCGCTAGATTCTACACGAGCGATTATCCGGCGGACAACGCATACGGTATGTCTCTCATGAATAAAAAAGTACTTATGAAGGACTTATGAAGGACGAGAACAACGGTATGATAATGACCGAATTCGTTGGACTCAGATCGAAGATGTACGCGGTGAGGGTAGATGGCAAAAAGGACACCAAAAAAGTGAAAGATGTAAAGAGTAACGTAGTAGCGCGAACGATAACGTTCGACGATTACACGCTGTGCTTGAACGAAGAGATCGAAATGACTCGTCGTCAATCGTGTACATGATCTAAACTGCATGAGGTATACACGATATCCGAATCAAAAATCGCTCTGAGTCCATACGACGACAAACGATACGTC
>NW_017293236.1:0-419 GCF_001594075.2 Trachymyrmex cornetzi
TGTATATGGAAGCGGTTGACTACGATAGATTAACATAGATCACTAATAGAATAACTCATAGAAGCACAATGAAAATTATTAAAAAGATACCTTCGTTGTTTAGGCCCTGATTTCAGTTATATATAGTCGACGGAATGTAGATCCTGGATTTACTTTAAACATTCAAATATCGCTGGGTATTCAATAATGACGGGGAGATCCCGTTTGTCTACAAATCGATTGCCTACAGTATCTTTTGCCTACATCACTTTTGCTACATGTACTATTGCCTACATGTACTATTGCCTACAGCTCGATTGCCTGCAGCTCGATTGCCTACATGCGCTTTTGCATACAAATAAAAATTTTAGAAACAGAATTACTTTTGCCTACATGTACCATATTATTGCCTACAGCTCAATTGCCTACATGTATTATTG
>NW_017293237.1:0-419 GCF_001594075.2 Trachymyrmex cornetzi
TATTATCACAAGTTTAATTTACTAACAATTTTTGATGCTCAAGCATCAAAAATTGTTAGTCTTGAATCTTAATATTTTTTTCAGTACTTTATTATTAAAATGTTTTACAGATTGACATGGATTTTAATGTCTTATTCGACACGGGAAATGGCCTATTAAGTAAATGGGAGAGTTGCTTAAATAATCTAATATCGTTTTTATGCAAAGAGAATCACGTGAAAGATAAAACCATAAAAGCATACCTACGATCATTAAAACAGGGGACACTTTCTGAAAGTAAGTTATATTAATTTGTTATATAGGAATTTAGAATAACTCATGTTACTCAGCTATCAAATATTATATTATTTTGTTATTTAAAAATATATTTTATTTGACTTAATTTTATAGATGGTCGTGATGCGACAGTTTTTTGGAGC
>NW_017293238.1:0-419 GCF_001594075.2 Trachymyrmex cornetzi
AAAAATTCAATATGTAAATAAAGTTTTTTAATAAATCTATGGAAAAATTCATTAATACAATGCAATACTCAAAGAAAAACCTCTTTATATCAGTCTTTAGCTTTATTTATATCTAAAAAACTATTCAGGATATTAAAACAAGTGCTATACAAAATTTCTAATAAAATTATTATACTTCTATTTACTTGTACATTAATAATATTAAAAAGAATTTTGTTTAATTTTTGAATCCTTTTCTTTCAATGCTTAATACGTTTATGTACTGACACTTATAAACTACTGGCTTATATAATGGTTCAAATTATTAACAAGTATAAAATGACGTTTTGTTTGTTTTGTTAGGCTTATTTGTTAAGTAACGTAAAAACTATTTAGTTTTAGTAGTAATTTTAATAGTCATCGGATGTACATTAATTATA
>NW_017293239.1:0-419 GCF_001594075.2 Trachymyrmex cornetzi
CTTATATATAAAAAATATATATATTGGAAATTAAGAATGTGTGTCAAATAAAAAGTTGTACTCTTAAAATCATATGTAAATATGTAACTTTTATTCATATTAATGTAGCATCTCTTATGGAAAAAGACACTTAAAATTTCAAAAAAACACTGCAAAATAGGTGTTAACACTCAACTTTTTCCATAAGGGATGTAGATATAAAGGAAATACAGATGGAGTTTACTTATTGGCTATCGGCATCGCATATTTGTTTACACAGTTCGTAGTTATCATGAATAAATATTACTTTGTTAACTGTACTTGGACATACGCTTGACCTTTTGTTGTTTATTAACAAGCCAGCAATGGAAAATACCCGTTCACTCGGCGTTGATGTTGCAGGAGTACATAATACTTTTTTGGCTAGTTTATATAACGTA
>NW_017293240.1:0-419 GCF_001594075.2 Trachymyrmex cornetzi
CCTTAAGGTGCGAAAGCGATCTTGTTAGCAGACGAAACACGTAAAATGTCATGTAACTTAACCTATAAGTTTTGATTTGATGTGCTCAATAATCGTATGTTTGATTATTCATACACATACGAATAATGGATAACTATTTTTTAAATGATTCAGACAATGGATTTGAAGATGAAATTGCGGCAGATGATTTTCGATGGCGGCTTCCGAAACGGTATATTCGCGACGGTGAAAATCCGATCGAATTTTACAATGATATACTGTTTAAAAAACGGTTCAGATTCAATAAAAGAGATGTAATAGACATTTTATTACCGTTCGTAAATGATGAGCTACAGCGAACTGATAATCGCGGATTGCCTATTTCTCCACTAATGCAACTTTTGGTTTCTTTACGTTTTTATGCAACAAGCAGTTTTCAG
>NW_017293241.1:0-419 GCF_001594075.2 Trachymyrmex cornetzi
ACTCTTCATATAAAAGTCACAAAAATCATACTCTCAAGAATTAATACAAAATCACCGTCAAAAGTATATCGAATGACCAATGACATCATTGTGATTGTAAAATGTTCTTAACCTTATGTTATCTCATTTCTATTATGATTTTGTGTACTACCTGTTTATACTGTGACTATATCAAAGACAATATTTATGTCTAATTTTTAATCTTTCATAACCAATAACTTTAACGAATAAAATTTCCGAAAGCCTCTCAGTAGAATGCTCTTAACAACGTACGTCAAGATCAAGATCATTGAAGATGACTTTCCTAAACTGAATAATTACCACTTCTAGTAACTTGTACTATTTCGCAAGTTTGCAAATGTGCAGCTTATTCCACTTTTAGCAGAACTTGACACATACATTTACTGCTACCTTTTTCT
>NW_017293242.1:0-419 GCF_001594075.2 Trachymyrmex cornetzi
GGGAACTCTATTCAGAACTCCTGAGTACTATAGTTGGGGTGCTAACTTCACATACCCTAATAGTTGATCTATAGAAGCTACTCAATTTTAAATCTTTTTGTTAAAAATGTAAATAATTCAATTCAAATAATTCAATTTTCATGTTGTATTCATATTCATGTTTAATTAGAAGACAGACGTAATAGAATTAAATAATTTAAACAATATTAAGATCGCTTATATATCAATTAAGTAAGAGAAGCGTCAATTAATACGATCAAATCTGATGGAATAAATACATCCATATCTCAATTCACATATACATTTTTAAATACATTTATCTCAGATATACGATCGACGTGCCAATTACTTTTGCATTAAATAATTTAACTCAAGAAAATATAAATATATATTAAATATAATTAAATTTATAATATAAT
>NW_017293243.1:0-419 GCF_001594075.2 Trachymyrmex cornetzi
CCAAAATTTTTGATCCTCTCGGCTTGCTAGGACCGATAATAATGTACGCGAAAAAATTAATACAAGACTTATGGCGGTGTACATTACACTGGGATGAATCAATCCCACAGAATATACATATGGCTTGGTCAACATTTACAAAACAGTGGGAAACAATGAACACGATTTACTTCGATCGCAAATTACTCGTAGGAAATTGCAACAACATCCAGATTCACGGTTTTTGCGATGCAAGTAATATAGGTTACGGAGCATGCATATACGTGCGCTCGCGCGGGGGGAAAGGCGAGACGCGGGTTAGATTATTGTGTGCTAAATCGCGAGTCGCTCCATTGAAGACCGTCTCTACGCCGCGGCTCGAGTTATGCGGCGCGTTGTTATTGGCGCAATTGTATCGCGAAACCAGCAATGCATTAGAT
>NW_017293244.1:0-420 GCF_001594075.2 Trachymyrmex cornetzi
CCTACAGATTTTTTAAGTTTTATATAATTATTTATACTATATTTAAGTATTAAAGCTTGATATTGCTGACTTAATTTAGGATAAATTTTATGTAAAATCCTATTTCTCGCATCAATTGAGTCCAGATTCTGATTAAAGAAATTTAATTCATATTCAGTTAAAGCTTTTTCAATAGCAATTTGTTTTTCAAATTTAGATAAATTAGAATTTAAAATATGACTAATCATTAAAGGTAAAGGTGCATTTAACGAAGCTATTTTATTAAAACTATTATCTAATGTTTCCATATTCTCTATTTTAGATACTATATTCTTAATACTAGTAATATTTAAATTTTGTTTATAAATAAGATTATTTTCTGTTAATTCACTTAAATTTTGAACTTTACTTTTAACACTATTTTTATTCATGGTATCAGAG
>NW_017293245.1:0-420 GCF_001594075.2 Trachymyrmex cornetzi
TCATATGAACTACTATAAATATTGATTATCTTTAAGAATGGCTATAAAAATGCACTATTTATCTATTAGAGAAATTATGGTCTATGGCCATCTTTTCCGTATGGCCATAATACCCTAGTTTACCCTAATATATGTAGGAAGATTGTAATTATTATTTATTACTTCATATAGATATATATATTTACCATTCTTATTCCTTAATAAAACTTTATAAACACATTTTATATAAGTTATTGTGTCATTATACGTTTTATTTATATGCATTATTTGTAAATTTTTCATGAGCTATACGTATCCCGCCACCCCCTATGAATAGTCATATATCCCACTACTATAGGATATACGGCAAAAATGTAAGAAGTTATGCCTATATAAGCCAACACGGGTTGTTGATTGTGCAATTTTATTAAATTTTGGAGA
>NW_017293246.1:0-420 GCF_001594075.2 Trachymyrmex cornetzi
TTTATAAATGTGTCAATTTAACATAAAATTTGTTTGTAAATTGTGTCAAAGTATTACGCTTCTTGTGTTAATTTTTTATATAATGTTTGTGTTATTTTCTAACATATATTCATCTCGTGTTAAGTTAACACAAAAATTTGAGTAGACCGTATTGAACATGTGAAATGTGTTAAATTTAACACAAATTTTTTTACTGTATATATAATATATACATATATATAATATTTAATTATTTAACAATGGAAACATTACCTCCTCCCATCCCCCACCTAGAAAAAATTCTGCTGACGCGCATGTTCACCTTCGTGGTTCACGCCTCGTGGGAATTTAGCAAATTATACTTTGACAGTTCCATTATTAAGACTTCTATTGTTTATAAGAGAGAGAGTTATTTCTGTTTACGCGGATAACGCGATCCGT
>NW_017293247.1:0-420 GCF_001594075.2 Trachymyrmex cornetzi
ATAAAGCGTAATATTATAATCGAATATTTTGTGATCAATGATCCACGCATCCTATACCAAACTACCTGGTTACATACACTATACTCATACACATACTATATTCGTATACATACTATACCCATGCATATACAATACCTGTACACACACTATACTTTTACTTACCCACCTCACTGTCGGTAACATATCATCTCACAACTTAACAGTTACCGATGCTTCATTTTACTTACCCACCTCTTCGTCGGTAACATACCATCCCTCGACTCACCTATTACCAACGCACAACTTACCTACATACCCAAGTTACCATATCTGCTAGTTACCAACGAACCATTTATCGACATGACAGTTATCATGTCTAACCTTTACCAAAGCTAATTCCTCTAAATTCCGCGTTGCATACAGCTCCTTCCCCACCAACAA
>NW_017293248.1:0-420 GCF_001594075.2 Trachymyrmex cornetzi
ATATATATGTATATATATATATAAAATATCCATCCAAGCACTAGTCTATACATCCCACTGTCTAGATGACAGATTTTCTAAAATCAACAACAGTACAATTATAGAAGTCATGTCCCTTTGCAGACCTTTGGAAGGGGGAGAGTGAGAGTTGGGGGTGAGAGACACTTCGCATGGAAAGTTGAAACCTACGTGGAAGAGTACAATTATAAACCCAATTTGTCTATTTCTAACCTCAGTAGTTATCAACTTTAACGCTTATTCTACAATGAGTCGGTAATTGGTAGTCCTAAGTCTTATAGCCCTTCGACAATAAGCCGCAAGTCAGAAGTTCTAAGCGATCTTAAGTCATAATCAGTAAAGTTGGCCAATAGCCAACTTGAACGACTTGGTTAAGACTGGTTAAAACTTCTGACGTTCTGA
>NW_017293249.1:0-420 GCF_001594075.2 Trachymyrmex cornetzi
TTCACGGCGGAAGGAGATACATGGGAAGGGATAGAGAACCTGAAAAATGCGAAAGAGGTGGTCGAAGAATATGAGAGAGAATACAGAAGAGATAGAGAAGATGTTAGGCGGCAGGAAGCTGAAGAAAACAAAAAGATATTTGCCAGAGGAGAACTACCTGGAAAGTTTACGGCCAAAGCCTTATATGGGTGGACAGACAGGAAATATGACGAAGAATATTGGGGACGATTGGAGAGAAATTGGAGAAGATGGAAGGGAGGAAGGGTTGATAGACGAAGAAGACTGGAGACAATCCAGGAAGAAAAGAAGAGATCTGAAGAAGAATTCGACAATGAAGAAGACATTGAGGAAGTTAGGGCAAGAATTCGAGAGTGGGCAGAAGAAGACGATGAAATGGGGAATATCCAAGACCCCTATAAT